>NW_008661103.1:726-1347 GCF_000695815.1 Acanthisitta chloris | reverse complement strand
CTGAATTATCCCTGAATTATCCCTGAAGTATTCCTGAATTATCCCAGGATTATCCCTGGATTATCCCTGAATTATCCCTGAATTATTCCTACAGTATCCCTGGAGTATCCCTGAATCATCCTTGGATTATCCCTGAATTATCCCTTAATTGTCCCTTAATTATCCCAGAGTTATCCCTGAATTTTCCCTGAATTATCCCTGAATTTTTCCTGAATTATCCCTAAATTTTCCCTGGATTATCCCTGATTTTTTCCAGGCTTATCCCTGAATTATCCCTTAATTATCCCTGAACTATCCCTGAATTTTCCCTGAATTATCCCTAAATTTTCCCTGAATTATCCCTGAATTTTCCCTGAATTATCCCTAAATTTTCCCTGAATTTTCCCTGAATTATCCCTGTATTATCCCTGAATTTTTCCAGGATTATCCCTGAATTACCCCTGAATTATCCCTTAATTATCCCTGAATTTTCCTTGAATTTTCCCTGAATTAACCGTAAATTTTCCCTGAATTTTCCCTAAATCATCCCTGAATTTTCCCTGAATTTTCCCAGAATTTTCCCAGAATTTTCCCTGTAGTATCCCTATAGTATCCCTGAATTTTCCCTGAAATATCCCTGAA
>NW_008661103.1:0-288 GCF_000695815.1 Acanthisitta chloris | reverse complement strand
CGGGTGCCTCTTTCCCCGCCACTACCATCACCAATTAACCTGATTATTACTAATTAAATTTATCGATCGGGAGGGAACTATAACCCAAACGGCCTTAATTCCTAATTAACATCCTATTTCTTTAATTATCCGGGCGGGGATTAATTGATCTGGGGGTGGAGCTATGATGCGATGGGAGAGATTGACGCTAATTGGGTATTTTTAATTAAGGGGGCGTGGCCTAGGGGGCGTGGCTTGGGGCTGCGCGCGCTGCGAGCGGCAGAGATGGTGAGAGCGGGAGGGAAAATT
>NW_008661102.1:7627-8778 GCF_000695815.1 Acanthisitta chloris | reverse complement strand
CCGCTCAAAGTCTCTGCCCCCTCCCTCCCTCTGCTCCTGCCGGGGCTAGGTGCTTGTGCACATGGATAGGAGGGAGGGATGCTTGGCAGGGGGCAAAAGAATAGGTGACAGCCAGCAGCATCCTGCAGCGTGCTGGCACTGTGGAGCAACGCGCCTGCCCAGGCTCTGCTGGGGATCTCCTGCCACCGGGAAGCAGAAAGCAGAGGCAGCCACTGCTGAGACCTTACCCGTGGGGCCAGCTGAGCGCAGGGAGGAGGGTGCCTGCTCCCACCGGTGAGTGTTCAGGCGAGACGGGGTCCCCACTGCATCCTGGGTGGTTTTTTTTTGACAGGGAAGGAATGGGACAAAGGGAGCAAAGGGTGAGCATGGCACAGGGTGCTGCTGCCATCCCCCCACCCTAGCACAGCACCCTGGGGTCCCCTTTCCTGCCACTCCACACTCCCCACAACACAGTGCTGAAATCCTCCAGCACTTGCAGGCTGCCCTGCACCGCAGGCACAGGCTCTGCCCTGCGGTGTCAAACCACACTGCAAAGGAGGGCAGGACTGAGACTGGGTGCCTGTACCTCACAGGGCAGGGGTGGGTACCTGGGGCCTGTGCTGGAAGGTCAGGATCACCCCTGTCCCCCCTAGACCCTGGCACAGCATTTCTTCTGGAGGGGACGGTGAGGGGGCTGGGTGGCTCAGCCCCCAAGGGTGCAGGCAGGGCTTGTCCCTGGGGCTGGAGTCACTGATGCCCATGAAGCAGGGGCACAGCCTCTCCCCAGCACCCAGCTTTGAGACCCCTGTGAAGAAGGGGAGTTGGGTCCTGCACACTTTCCTGCACCCTGGGGCTGTGCCATGCATGCTTTAGCTCACTACCCTCAGCATCTCCCCAGAGTTTCTGCCTTCTAAGGAGCCAGGAGCCCCCCAGGACTCCTTGAAGGGAGGGGACCTCTGCCTGCAAGGGCAGCTCTGAGTGGAAACCCTGACCCTGGGGACAGAGAGATGCCTTCTGTTTTTTCCCCATTTCCTTCTGGCACAGCCATGGGGACGGTTTTCCCAGCAGTAGGAAGAGGGCAGCTGCTGGCCAGTGGAATCCCTCAGGGCTGTAGGGAGGCCCCGGAGGGTGCTGGGCCCGTGAGGGTGGTCAGGTCCTGCCACCAACGGAGA
>NW_008661102.1:4005-7614 GCF_000695815.1 Acanthisitta chloris | reverse complement strand
CGCTCAGGCCTTGAGGACGGCCCAGGGGGGTGATGGGCCGGGGGGGGTGGTCAGGCCCAGCCACACACAGCTCCCAGCCTTATTGGGACAAAGAATGCAAAAGGCCGGGGTTTGCTGCCGACACCGATTCCCTTTCATGGCCCTGCGGCTGCCTGGCCGGAGCAGGGTCCCGGTAAACAGTCCTGCTGGCACCCAGCTCCTGTCCAGGGTGGGCACTGCCACCACTTGGCTGGGCAGCAACCAGCCCCCAGCTAGGGGTGGCCCTTGGCCTGGCCATGTCCTGCCCTCACATTCCTGCCCCAGCACGCGTGGGCCAGAGTCACATCCTCATTCCTGCCCCAGCACGCGTGGGCCGGAGTCACATCCCCAGGGCTGCCTGCGACATGCACAGCACGGGGCGGGGGTGCCCTGGGGTGGCACAGCCCAGCTGGCAGGCAGCCACGGCCCTCATCTCCCCCCTCCTTGGGGCTGCACTTACCCACTGTTTGCCCCCCGTGTCTCCCAGCTGGCCCCAGCACCTGGCAGCGCACCCCAACATGGATCTGTGGGAGGAGAGGGGCAGAGTGCTCAGCTGGGGGATGCAGGCAGTCCCCCCATCAAGCTGCCTTCGCCCACAGACCATCAGCCCTGGGCTAGGAGGGCAGTGCCAGCTGCCACCCATTCTGTACCTGGCTGCCAGCACTGGGCTGGCCCGGTGGGGGCTGCTCCCCTCTGAGGCTTTGCCCCCCGCTGGGCTCTGGGGCACTGACAGGTCTGCCCAGGCTTCCTTCCTTCCAGGCTGCCTGCTGCTGCCCCTCGGGCTGGCCCTGCTCCAGCTCATCACTACCATCTTCAGGCTCTGGAACAGGCTCTGCAGCTGGCTGCAGCTCCAGGAGCACGAGGGTCCCTGAGGCCACGGCTGTGGGTGAGAGAAGAGGCTCTGCTTGGGGAAGCCTGCAGCACATCCCTGCTCCAGGCATCTGGCTCCTTTGCCCACCATTTGGGAGATGCCATGTGCCCTCAATCCTCCTGCAGCTGGCCAGGCACACACCTGGATGAGACTTTGCCACAGGTATTTGTGGGGACTCACCCTGGGCACTGGGTTTCTGGGGTTCTCCTGCCTGCTGGCTGCACAGCTCCTGCATCCTGGCTGGGATGTGCTCCTGCTCCACCACGTCCTCTTGCTCGTGGGTCTGGGGAGAGCAGGGAGTGAGAAGCAGAGCCAGCCCTGCTTCCATCTCTGACTGGGTCACCATCCCTGCCACCCAGCCCGGGACACGCAGGCTGTGACCTCTTCCCATGCCACCCGTGTCCCTGCCTGCACATTGCCAGGGATGGACAAGCCAACCCATGCACAGGGGTCACTGCAGGAGGCTGGCAGGGGGACAAGTGTCCCCAAATGCCACTGCCTCCTGTGGGCAGGGAGGGAGATGCTGTGTCTACTGAAGGGTGACCCCAAACCCTGCACAGCCCTGGGGCTCCTGGTACTCCTCTGCACGGGGTTGATTAGCACCAGGGCACAGAGCAATGAGCTGGTGCTTGAGCATTGCGCGGGTGCTTGGGTCCTCTGGGGCACCTGCCCCAAGCCCACCAGCCTTGTCAGCATGGATGCAGCAGGTGGGAGAGGAGAGGCCCTGCCCTGTGCTCCCAGTCCAGGCACTCGGCTCCGTG
Source organism: Acanthisitta chloris (assembly GCF_000695815.1). Lineage (NCBI taxonomy): Eukaryota > Metazoa > Chordata > Aves > Passeriformes > Acanthisittidae > Acanthisitta > Acanthisitta chloris. The sequence goes on along the minus strand of NW_008661102.1, from coordinate 5,964 downwards.
ACGCAGGGAGCACCCAGTTTTATATCACCCTCTCCCTGCCCACAGCACCGTCAGCTCTGCTCAGCAAACAATGGGAGGTTCTGGGTGCAGGATCACATGCAGGTGACAGATGTGTGCCTGACACATGTCTGAGCAGGGCCAGGGTGTCCTGGTGTCAGCCAAGGGCACAGGGTGCCAGTGCCTCTAGCAGCACCATGGGCTCCAGGTGCTGCCATGAGTCCAGGGTGGGATGAGGCAGAGAGCAGCCCGTATCTTGAGGGGATATCCACAGGGGTACCGGACTCCAAACCCAGGGATGGAAATGGCCTTGGGTTTGGAGCAATCAACTGAACAGAGCGGGACAGCCCCACCAGCTGCTCAAAGATGTCCCAGCATGGCCAGGACTGGGGGCAGTGTGCCAGCACATCCGGAAGGGGAGGCAGACAGTGCTGAAAGGTGGCACACGGCCACATCCCCTCTGCAGCCTCCTGCCACAGGCCTGGGGTGGGCGGAGTGGCAAGCTGGGCTGGAGAGAGGCAGATGGGGGGAGCCCACGCCTTCCCACTCAACTGCAGTTTTATGCACTCTGTTTCTCCCCTTCCCACCTTCCCCTCAAAGGGCAACCCCACAGGGCTGGGTACAAGGATCTCCTACCACAACAGTCTCTGCAAGATCACCCCCACTGCACCAAAAACCCCAGCTCGTGCCCACCAGCTCATCCTTCCCCCATCCAGAGAGCCCTCAGCTTCACTCCAGAATGAGCCCTGGCCTCTCGAGGGCTGGCAGGAACAGCCGGCACAAGGAGGGGGATGGGGGATCAAGGTTTCTACCCATGCAAGGGGACCACTGCAGGCAGCTGCCGCAGGGGGGGTGAGCAGCTGTTGCCTCCAAAGAGCCCCTTCTCCAAGAGCCAGAGCAGGAAAGGGTGCACTATGCACACCAAGGGGTCCTCAGACCCCCCACCAGGCTGCATCCTTGGGAGAAACCCAGAGGCACCTAGTCCTGAGACCCCAGCCCCCATTCACCACTGCTGGGGCCACACTGGCACAGCCCAGCTGTGTCCCCCATGTCCCCACAGAACCCAGCCCTGTCTGCCCCAGATCCCTCGGGCAGGTGAGCCCAGCTTGCCTGGGGCTCTGTGCTCCAGACAGGCTGGCACAGGAGCCCCAGGGAAGGGTGAAGTCTTCAGCAGTCCCATCTCCTGCAGCACCCTGCACACTCACCGCTGAGTCTTTAGGCTCCTGGGCGAGGGGCTGCTCCAAATCTCCCCTGCACCCGCTCTCCTCCGGCTCAGACAGTGCTGGCAGCTCTGTATCGTCCTGCTGGCTGCTGTCCCCACTCCTGGCTGTGCCCAGGGGCTTGGCGCTGCCCTCATCATGACTCTCCTCATTCCCAGTCAGGGCAGATGTTTCAGCGCTGTCCCTCTGGCCAGTTTCCCCATCCCTGGGCACATTGCGGGGCTCACCGCCGTCCCTCCGGCTGCTCTGCACGTTCCCAGCCAGGGTCGCGGCTGGATGGGAACAAAGATGGTGTTCAGGAAGGAGTTGCCCATGTCCCAGGCTCTCCAGGGTAGGAACATGGGAATAGTGCCTCACCTTCGATCTCCTCGACCCGCAGTTTACGGATGGCAGCTCGGATCAGCTTGCGCTCCTCGTACTCGCCCGCTGCCCGCAGCTGCAAGAGGGAAGGACCCGGGAGAGAAGCAGGGTCAGCCCCAGAACAGGGCCCAGCCCGAACATGGTCTGTCCTTACACACAGTCGCTCACCAGTTTTGTCAGCTCCTCCACACTGGTGATGGCTTCGAGCTGCTGGGACAAGGCAGACAGGGCTGCCTGCTGCTCCGCCGCCAGGAGACGGGATGTGTGTGTTTTTTTGCCGGGAGCTGCCGTGGGCGATCAGGAGCAAAGTCCCCTCCTAGTGCTGAGCCACTCGGTGCCAGGCTGCTCCCACCCTCACGCTCACCCAAATCTGACCCAGCCA
>NW_008661102.1:2346-3649 GCF_000695815.1 Acanthisitta chloris | reverse complement strand
TGCCAGGCCCTGCGGGGAGTGGGCATTGCCCCCCCGGGGCAGGATGCTGGGAGCAGCCATGGAGAGGAGGAGCTGCCATGGTGGCACAGAGACCTCTGGGCATGTGAGGGGCAAAGAGATGAGCACTGACCCTGCAGCCCCCTAGGGCTGGTGTTCTGCAGCACTGCCCCTCCCAGTGCCACCAGCTCTGGAATGAGCTCTTCTGCCCACACAGCCCCTCCAGCAGCGGGGGACAGCAGAGACCATTCTTCTCCCATCCCCACAGCCCCTGGGAGGTGCTGGTTGGGAGGATCCCAGCATCCCACCAAGGGGTGCTCCTGGCCCCCCCTGCAGCCCTCTGCACCCTCATACAGCATTAGGGGATGGTAGAGCCAAATCTGTGAGTGGGATCTGTCCTAAATCAAAGTCCTAGCCTCTGTGTGTGGGAAGCACAGCCACAACATCCCCACAAATGCCCCCATGGGTGTTCCTCAGCCCACCCTAGGCCAGGCCCTGGCATGGGCACCCAGAGTTGCTCCCCCTCTTCCCAGCCCTGTCAGCACTCCCTGTGCTTCCAGGGAGCTGTGCACAGCCCCCCTAACATTGAAAGCAGCAGCAGAAGGCAGCCAGATCTGCAGGGAAAGGCCAGCCAGGGCAGGCACGGCCCCACTATCCTCCCACTGTCCTGCTGTGGGACATCAGGACTGACCAAATGCTGGGAACCCGGGAGGTGATTTCCCATGGAGCTCGTTAAAAATAAACCCCGTGACCCACAGCAGCTGCTGTCAGTATCAAGCCCCAGCACGCTGGGAGCAGCCGTGGCTACGCCACAGGACAAGAGCATCAGTCCCCTCCCTTCCCTTCCCACGGGTCACTAACAGACCACCCATCCGGGCTCTCTGGGTTCTGCTGCAGCGAGAATCCAGTCGGTCCCCCAGCTGGGCTCAACCTGAGCCATACTGGGGGCCCCAAACCACTGCCAGCACTCATACCCCCCTGCAAAGCCCTTGTGAAGCCATCATCTTTTGCCCCCCTGCTCAGGGTTTGAGGACCAAGGCAGTATTCCCATCCTAGAGACACCAGCAGGCTCAGAGATGCCACGTGCTACCCCTGCCAGCCTCAAGGCCCATCCAGGTGCATTATCCTTCCCCACCTGGGAAGATTTCAACAGCAGAGACCATCACCCCCCAGGGCAGACCAATGCTGAAAATACACACAACCTCTGCGGGAGCCACATGGAGGTGGGGTGTTCCCTCCCTCCCTATTCCAGCATCCACTGCCATGCTGGCTGGCAGTGTCATCCCTCCCAGCACCCTGGCCAGAG
>NW_008661102.1:0-2317 GCF_000695815.1 Acanthisitta chloris | reverse complement strand
GTTCTTCTCCAGAGCAGGCACCTCTGCCAGCACAAGGGAAGCGCAGGAGCCGCTGTGCTGCCAGGACAGGGGGGTGTTGGGGAGGAAACCAGCCCCTCCATCCTCATGGGCCTCTCATTTCCCGTCTGGCCTCATGGGCGTCTCATTTCCCGTCGCCCCCGGACGGCTTCTGGCGTCCTGGGGATGCTACTGTCAGGACAAAGGCCAGACACGGCCTTTCTCCAGCTGTTCCAGCAGCAATGGCAGCCACACTAGCCAGCCAGGAAGCTCAGTTCCCTGTGCATAGGGCAGCAGTGATGGGCTGGGAAGTGATGGAACCTGGTCCAGCTCCAAATGAGAGGCTGGAGGCAGAGTTCAGGAGCGAGCACAGCTCTCCCTGTAGCCATGCAAAGGCTTTGAAGACAGGAAAACAGTCCTCAGCCGCATGCTGGGTGGCCAAGGCCCCAGCCCTTGCCTAAATAAGTAGCTGGCAGTGAGTTGCTTGGTCGCAGCAGCGAGGTCAGGGCAACGGGGGGGAGGTGGGGATGGGGGGAAAGAAAGAGAGTGTGTGGAGCAGCTGCAGAAGCCTGGAGTGCCGGGAAGAAGGGGACACAATAGGACATGAGCCCTGCACACCCTGGCGCAGGGAACATGCTGGCACCCACGTGTGCTGCGCGACACCCACCCACCAGCTCCAGGACCTGCCCTGCCCAGGAGGCTCCAGCTGGGACCTGACCTGCACCCGGGTCCTGGAAGGCTTCTCCCCGCGGGACAAACAGCAGCAGGGCAGAAGAAAATGCCTCATCCCATGCCCACGTCAGCAGGGAGCTGGGATGAGGCAAATGAGTGGCTTTGGAAGTTCCGTGGCCAGCGGCGGGAGAAAGTGTGCCGGAAACCACAACGGGTGGGAAGGGGCCAAGGGGCCCAGCCCTGCCAGCACAGGCAGGCCCAGGGATCGGCACATGCCAGGGCCCCACGGGCCCTGCCCAGTCAGCAGCAAATTAAGGGCTCCAAGCAAACGCCCACCTCGGCACACAGAGCGGCTTTGTGAGAAAGGGCACTGGCACAGCACCCCTGGGCTGCTTCTTCACTGGTGCCCAGCACAGTAGTGCTCACAGCCACAGCGTGGCAGGGACCTCGCCCCCCCTCTCTAGAGGCCCTGAGTCCACAGCACTTGGGAGGTTGGAGTGTGGCTGCAAGGAAAACACTCGGGACAGGAGCTGAGCACATCAGCACCTCCTGCAGCCCCAAGCTTTGCTGTCACCTTTGGAAGGAGCCACAAGGAACGTGACTGCCTCCCAGGTGGAGCAAAGCAGGAGGGAAGCTGGGTGACAGGGAGGCGGCAGGGAAGCAGTGCTCCTCAGGGCCACTGAAGCCTTTGCCAAAGGCCACTGGGTGTAAGAAGGAGATGACCTCATGGGAGGGACTTTAGTAGCTCAAGCCTGCCCTGTCTCTGCCTCCAAGGGGATTTACATCCTGATTAATTAACCAGTCTGAGGTCTGGAGGAGCTGGGAGAAAGGAGCATTCCCCAGCCCAAGGCCAGCAGACCACAGCCCCAAGAGCTCAAACCATCCCCTGCTTCCAGACACCCACCTAAGGGCCACCCTGCAGCAGCACCCACTCCATCTCCCACAGCTCCCTCCCCATGCTTCAGTCACCTTCATCTTGTACCACAGGTTCATCCCAACTGGCCTCCCCAGGACTAGGAGACCAGCAGGCACCTGGAGAGTGAACCATGTGGATGCCTACGGCAGGAGTTGGGGGGCAGAGCCTCCCTGGCAGCTCCCAGCCCAGACAGCACAGGGGCAAGGCGGCTGCAGGACCTGCTTACGTCCCCCAGCCTCCTTCTTCAGGGTCCCCAGGGACATCACACGCTGCTGTCAAGGTGTCACTTGCTGGGAGAAAGGAGAAAGAAGCAAAGCAGAGTGGAGGGCTGGGGAGAACAGAGGAACAGGGAGGAAGCGGTGGGAGAGGCAGTTTTCCCTTATATGGACTAATCCTCTTCCAGCTGAGTGGAGCCAAAAACCTAACCAGAAAGAAAAATAATTCCTTCCCTGCCTCACGTCAGCTCAGAGCAGGCTTTCCCCAGCCCGTGCTGCACAGCACAGGGAGACCTGGGCCACGAGCAGGATGCTCAGGGAAGGCAAAGCCCCAGCGGGTGAAACAAAAGGCCCCGTGAAAAGCAATGCTTGCTATGGGGTGTGATCCACCTCCCTGGGCTGGCCAGACACCTGGCACCCAACACCACTCCCGGGGCTCCACCTCAGCCCGGAGGCTTTGGCTGGACATGGCACATCTGGAGCACTGGCAGGATGGGGAGAACCCCAGACCACCCAC
>NW_008661101.1:13625-14273 GCF_000695815.1 Acanthisitta chloris | reverse complement strand
CATCACACCCTGAGGAGGAAGTGCTGGGGGGCTCAGCCGTGCCAAGGTGCCAGGACCAACTGGGACTGACGCAGCATCCAGGTGAGCAGAGCTGCCAAAAAGTTAAAGAGCAGGAGAAAGGAAAGGGCCAGGAAGGGTAAAAAAGAGGGAGCAGCTACTGAACCTCCCCCAAAACAACAAGGGGGTCTGGACCACTGGGTGCTGGCACTGCCCAGAGCGGCACAGGGACCCTCCCCAGGGAGATGCCAAGCACAAATCCCACGAGCCTGGATGGAGGAGGAGACTCCCCAGGGAGGGTGAGCAGCAGGAGAGGTCAGGAGCTGCACCCCAATGTCCAGTCTGTCCAGCCCTCCCTGCTCCTTCGGATGAACAAAGCAGCAAGGGGAGATGCTGCTGGGGAGCAGCATCTCCTGCAGCAGCTGTAAACCTGGAACAATAACTTAACATTTATGGACTGGGGAGGGAAAGAAAAAGGGGAAAAAAAAGGGGGAAAATAGGGGAAAGAAGAAAAAATGGAAAGGGGGAAAGAAGGGGAAAGGGGAAAAGGGGAAGGGGAAAAGGGGAAAAAAGAATGAAAGGAAAAAGAAAAATGGGGTATGGGGAAAAAAGGGGGGGAAAAGGGAAAAAGCAAGAAAGGAAAAAGAAAAC
>NW_008661101.1:13209-13615 GCF_000695815.1 Acanthisitta chloris | reverse complement strand
GGAAAAGGGAAAAGGGAAAAGGGAAAAGGGAAAAGGGAAAAGGGAAAAGGGAAAAGGGAAAAGGGAAAAGGGAAAAGGGAAAAGGGGGGGAAGGAGAAGGAAAAAGTAAGAAAAAGTGTAAAAAAAAAGAAAACAGGGAAAAGGGAAATAAGGGAAAAGGAAGAAGAGGAAACCCAGGAAAAAAATAAAGTAAGTGGGGAGAATCTGCAGTGCCTGAGCCGCACAGCTCCCTCGGCAGGACGGGAGGGGACAGGGCTGAGGATGGCACAGGGGCTCGGCCGCAGCCCCCGGCCCGGGCAGGGCTTTGGTGTCCGCGGGGCCGGGCAGGGAGGGGAGGGGAGGAAAGGAAGGGAAGGGAAGGGAAAGGAGGGAGGGCTGTCCCGCACGTTCGGCAGCCGCGAGCCGC
>NW_008661101.1:11662-12928 GCF_000695815.1 Acanthisitta chloris | reverse complement strand
GGGACCGGGAACATCCCGGGACCGGGAACATCCCGGGACCAGTAACATCCCGGGACTGGGAACATCCCGGGACTGGGAACATCCCGGGACTGGGAACATCCCGGGACAGGCGAGGGAAAGGATTCCTCTGCAGCCCCCGCCGGGGGATGCCAGGGACCCCCAATAACAGCCCCTCGGGGCTGTGCCACCCCCAACGGTGCTGGGCTGGCACAGGGGAACTGTGCTGGGAGTTCTGTTCAGTCCACCCCAGCTAGAGGGGGAGCCAGGGACCCCCATCCCTGCACCCACTGCAGGATGCCCCAGGCAGCACAAAGGATGATGGTACAGGTGTCCCCAGCACCAGGAGCCCCCGGGGAGGTGACAGGGGACAGAGCAGCACACCCACAGCCCACAGCTGTGGGCTGCATTCCCCACCCAAACCACAGCTCCAGGAGCATCAGCTCCACGTGCTGGGGCAGAGACACAGCCCCTCCAGCAGTGTCTCCTCCCGGGGCACACGGAGGGAGGGAACAGCCCTCGGGTCACTTTGGGAGAGGCTGGAGCTGGGCTCAAAAATGACATCAGTCCCACATCCATCACAGCAAGTCCCTCAAGACCCTGCTGTGTGCCAGGACAGCCAGTGCCAGCCTGGCCCTGCCAGGGAAGGTGCTGCTCCCCAAAGCCAGCACAGGGCAGTGGGGATGCCACACTGCCTGCCAGCAGGAGCCCAGCACTGGGTACCCACATCACCACCCCAGAAAGAACGAGCAGGGAGAAGAGGGGTGTTTGGTTGTGTTGTTCTCATTATTATTTCTTTTTTTTTGGCATTAATACCATCTGTTCACCTGAACTATGGACCTTCTGGCTCTAGAAATCTTTTGGTATCTTCCCACCTGGACACACACAAAAGGATAAGGAAAAGAAAAGATCAAAGCAGGCTCAGCTCAGGGGCCTCAGCCAGGTTCAACCACCACAGGGATCCATCAGGATCAGCTTTGCTCCTGGCAGGATGGGATGAGCCCCAGCTCCTCTGCAGGTGCCCCCAGAAGGAGGGTTGGTGTTGGGGGACGCTGCCCACTGCTTCACCAAGACCCTGCCCCAGCTTTGGAGGTGGAACAGAGCGTACAGAGAGCCAGGAGCCTTTCCCTGGAGCAGCAGTCAGGCACTGGCCATCTCCAGGTGGGCTGGGAGAGGTCTCACCTGCTGCAGCTGACGTCGAGCAGGAAGAAGGGAGCTGTGTCCTCACTGCCCAGCACTGGTGGTCAGCTGGGGATGGTCAGCACTGCT
>NW_008661101.1:10425-11644 GCF_000695815.1 Acanthisitta chloris | reverse complement strand
AGGGCCCAGGGGGCTCGGGGAGGGAAACCTGGGGCAGCTACAGAGGTGACCAGGCAGAGGGGACACTGCCCCACCAACACGCTGGTCCTCATCCTTGCCCAGCTCTGGGACGACGGTGCACGCCTGACATCCAGGGCAGGGCAGGAGAACACTGCCCCACCAACACGCTGGTCCTCGTCCTTGCCCAGCTCCGGGACGACGGTGCACACCTGACATCCAGGGCAGGGCAGGAGTCTCAGCCCCGTTTCTGCTGTTCCTTGCCCCCCAGCTGGGTGGAGGCTGCACGTGGGCAGAGTCCATGGTCCCTCCTAGTGCAAACCCCACCGGGGGACAGAGAGATGGCAGCAGGTTCCTGCGGTCGCTGGCAGGAGCTCGAGCATCGCCGCGGGGAGAGGGGACGGAGAGAGACCATTTCGGACAGAAACAACCTACCATCCTCGTTCACCAGTCACTAACCAAGGGAGGAGGGGAGAGAAAGTCCAGCTCGTGGGTTTTTGCTTCTCGTCAGTCTCCAGGCTGCAGCGCGAGGCAGTGGGAGCGCGAGGGACGCGCCGGCAGCGACAGGTCGTCGCACCGAGGAAACCCTTTTGCTTTGTGGAAGTGCCTTTAAAGAACAGGTTAACGCCGAAGGTCACCTTGGGGAGGTGGGAGCGTCGCTTGGCCTGAGGCCAGGAGGGTGGGAAGGGTTTGCCCCTCGGTGGGGAGGAGGAAGGAGTCCTTAGGACAAGTCTTCCACCGGCAGCTCCTCCTCCAGGTCCCTGTCGTCGGGGATCGTCACATTCTGGTTGGTGGTGGCCATCAGCGACACAGGTCTGCTGTCGTCCTCCGCCTCGGCTGGCTCCTCCTTCACGTGCACGGGATGGCTGGGGAGGGGGAAACCTTCAGCCTCGGGGAGTTGGTCCCACTGCCCACAACCCCACACAGCTCTCGGCCCGAAACTCTCCTCATCCAGGGGACAGGAGCCGTGGGAGGTGACCAACAGCTCCCAACGTGCCACCACCCTTAGCTCCAAACTCTCCAGCACCCCAGGACCCCCCAGCACCACCCTCACCCTGGCCAGGCTGACCTGTACTGCTGTGGGGACAGGCGTGGGCTGTTGCTGCCGTTGCTGTTGACCTGCTCCACGGTGCTGCTGACGTCGTCGTGGCCCACGTGCAGCATGGCGCTGGCTGAGCTGGTGTTGATCATGGTGGGGCTGTTCAGCCGGGGGAAGCTGCTC
>NW_008661101.1:1702-10339 GCF_000695815.1 Acanthisitta chloris | reverse complement strand
AGGACACCTTCCACTAGCCCAGGTTGCTCCAAGCCCCATCCAACCTGGTCTGGAACACTCCCAGGGATGGAGCAGCCACAGCTGCTCTAGGTAACCTGTGCCAGAGCCTCAGCACCTCACAGGAGGAATTTCTTCTCTATAGCGAACCTAAATTTTCCCTTTTTCAGTTTGAACCCATTCCCCTCGTCCTAACACCGCAGTTCCTGATGAAATGAAAGTCTGTGATGGAGAACAGGACTGTGGAGGGGTTTATTGCCCCTGTGTCTCTGTCAGGGACGGGACAAGGTCCTTACCTGGTAACTTGCATTAAGTGCTCCATAACCGAGTCCTGAAATCATATTTTTGACTAAGGTTGGACTCCTGCAGAAAGAGAGAAAGCAGAAGGATGCAGGGCTGAGTGCTCGCAGCCTGGGGACAGGGACAGCAGGGGCAGCTCTGAGTGTGACTCCCAGGCTGTGTCCCGTGGGAAAGGAACACCCACCCTGTCATCTTTGGTGGCCTTCGCTTTTGGTACTCGTGCTCGTCCACGGTCCACACGGCGCCCTTGACGTTCTCCACGCGCACGAAGCACTTGTGCAGGCTCAGGTTGTGGCGGACGGCGTTCTGCAGAGGGCAGGAGCTCAGTGCCACGACCCTCACCCTGCTGCCCACACCCTCCTCTCCCACAGCTCTGGGCTGTCCTGGCTGTGTTAGTGCTCCTCAAAGCCACTCGAGGCAGCTGAGGGGGTTTAGGAGCTGAGCCCCAAACCACACGTGGGACACGACCCTGTTTCGAGGGCCGTGGCAGGTGGAGGCAGGTGGGGACAGGGTGGGACACAGTACAGCAGCAAGAACGGGCACAGCCACCCTCCCCACTGCAGCTCTCGTGATGCTCAGCACAGCCAGCTGATCTTCCCCTTTCCTTTTCTCCCCCACCCTCCCGTTTTGGTCCTTTCCCTCCCTTTCTTCTTTACATCGACCATCTTTACATTTCTAAATGTAAAATAAAGAGACACACACGTAGGCAGACAGCGCAGCCCCGAGAGATACCAGCTCCCTTTTCCCCTTCCAACTCCCTGCCATTTGCTACTGCCCCTATTTCATTACCAATTTTAATTTGCCTCTAATTAAATCCTGTGTATTTTTCCGACTCACTTGCTAATCCATGAGGGAGGCAGGAGGCTGGAGTGGAATCTCTCCGAGCTATAATTACAAAGGGCCTAATCACGCCGGGGCTCTGCCTTTGAATAAATTTCCTTGCATTAAGGTTCTCAGATTCTCTGCCTTGCAAATGAGAATGACCCCAATTTCAGGAAGTTGGCCTCGGAGGGTTTTTTTTTTCTCTCTCTTTTTTTTTTTATTTCGAGTCCTGATTCGTGATGAGAGACTAATTCGTTACGCTAAAACATTAACAGCAATTTAAAAGGTCGAACGGGGGCTGTATAAACAAAGGAGTTGGCCAGCACAACAAGGCGAAAGGAGACACAAGGACTGAGCTCCCCCAGCGCCAGCAAGTGCCACAGCGCCCAAAACTCAGCGCAGGGCACCACCTCTCCTTTTGCTTCTGATCTGAGGAGGAAAACAAACAAAGCTGGGCTCTCTCCCTTGTCCTCCATCCATCCATCCACCCACCCTCCCATCCTCTGGCTGCCCCAGTGCCCCTGGGTGTGCCATGGTGCTGCCACAATGGCCCTGACACCAACCAGGTGACACAGACAAGCACAGCAGGGATGGCTCTGGCTCCTCTCACCCTTTGGCAGAACCAGCCCTGAAGGGGAAACTTTGTGAGTGGCTCCCAGCATTCCTGGGGAAGGAGATTTGGGCCCAGTCGGTGCTGTTTGATGTGATTTTTTGGGGGGAACCCCTGGGTCACACCAGAACCGTGCAGAGCAGCAGTCCTGGCTCCCTGGGGGATGCTTGGTGTGGTTGAAGCCAAGTCCCCAAATCCCAGCCTGGTGCCATTGCCACTGGCACCCAAAGGGACACTCCACTTGGGCCATGCCCTGCTGTGAGACACCCCTTGGCCTCAAACCTTGTGCTGGCATCACCAGAGAGCAGGTCTGGACTGCACACAACAGGGAACTGGAAATCCAAGGGGAACCCTGAAATCCAAAGGGGAGCCCAAAATCCAAGGGGAGCAGGACAAGCCACCAGCCCCAGCTCTGTCCTCACACCTTCCCCTGCCCAGGACTGGGTCCTGCCACTGCCCTTGAACCCCTGTCCCTGGTGAGCAAACTGGTGCTGGGCTGGATCCTGCCTGTGCTCCCCTTCCTCCTTGCTCTGTGCCAGGGATTCCTCATCCAGACAAAGCCCTGACTGCAGCGTGGCAAAGCCAGAACCTTCTCTGCACACAGGCAGCAGTGCCCACACCTCCCCTCCTCCCCCAGTGCCATGAGGCAGCATTGGGGATGTGCCTACAAAGGCTCCAGGAGAAATAAAGTCAATCCTGGCAGCAGGCAGGATGAGCATCCTTGGAGCCTGGGACACCCCATCCCCAGGGTGCTGGGCAGGGTGTTGGCACCAGGACACGGCGGAGGTGCCAGCTGAGCCCCCTGACATGGGAACCCCCCACAGTGTGGGGGGATGAGTCCCCTGCCTCAGCCTAACACAGCTTTGTATTTCGCAGGAGTGTTTGTTCAGAGCCAGCCCTGGCTGCTCTGTTTGCTTCTCATCTCTCCTCTCTAATGATGTTGACTTTACACCCCCAGCTCCACACCCCGGGCTGTGCCAGGGGTCTCCTTGTGGGTCCCCCCACACCAAGGGGATGGGGCACCCACCGTGGTGCCCAGCACCCCTGTCCCATCCTGGGAGGAGCAACAAATGAGGGAGAAGCCACAGCAGAAACTATGGTTTTCAAAGAGAGGAAATACACAACTTTTTCCTGTGTATCCCCCTCCTTCAGCAGCAGCTTGGCCTTGGACAGTGGAAGTTGTGAAGGCAATTATCCCTCTCCTCCAGCTCCTTTTAATCCTCTGCCATTCCTTTTGGTAATCAAACAGGAAATAATCAAGAACAAAAAAAGGGAAGCAGAAGGACTGGGGGATGCCTTTGGTAACACAAGGTATGGGGGAGCCACCAAGACAAAACCACCAAATATTCATTCCTCTCAGCCGGTAAAAAAAGGCAGGAAAAAAAAGAAAGACATTTCCATCTGCCATGACCTGGTTGCAGAGAGGGGGAAACTGAGGCACGGAGCAGGTGAAGTGCTGCCCTGGCCATGCCCAGCAGTGCCCAGCATGGTGATGCTCCTGGTGTGTCTGCAGTGCTGCCCATGTGCAGCGAGGGGCACTCCAGACCCACACACAGCCAGCCCCAAACTGCCCCCACCGCTCCTGCCCTGCTTGCCTCCCTTGCACCTCGCTGATTCTAATTATTTTTACTTTCAACTAACACATTTCCCTCTGCGACTTCACTCCTCGCTGCCCCGAGCAGGAAGCTGAGCTGTGTCTCGGTAAATATGTGCAGCGGGAAACAATAAATAAATAAATCTCCCCTGGTCGAGGCAATAACCGAATCACAGAATCACAGAACTGCTCCTTCCACAACCTTCCAAACACCTCTGAGATGTTTGCTCAGCTCTCACTCCTAAATAACCAAGGGGGGAGCAGCCCTAGCACAAATGTGCTGCCCCAAAATCCACCTCCACCAGCCCAGGCTGGTGACAAACAGCTCCTCAGCGACAAAAACTCAGTCCCCACAGACCAGGACCACATCCCTGGCCAGCACCGAGCCCCAGCCACTGTGTGTCTCAGCTCAGCAGTGTCACCTGCCTCCAAGTTATCATTAACCTTTTCTGCTGTTTTGAGTGTCTCTCGTCTCTGCCCTTCTCCAGCCTCAGCGCCACGGAAAGCCCAGGATTTTACAACACAGTTCTTTGCCATGTCCTGCTGCAGGGATGATGTGTCCTCACAGACCAGGAAAAAAAATGTGGGGTTTGGCCCTAAAAGTCACAGGGTGAGCCCAGGGTGCTTAGCAGGGCTGCTCTCACCTTCCAGGTGGCTGTGTTCCTCCTGAAGTAGGCAAACATCCGCGTGAACCAGTTATAGATTTCATTCAACGTTAGCTGCCTGTCGGGGGTCTCCAGGATGGCCTGGGGAACCAGAGAGGGGACGAGAGCATCACTCAACGCCCCAGCGAGGTTCGATGCCCATCCCACGCTGAGGCATGAGGGGAGGAAATGGGACACCCCCAGGACTGAGAGAGTGGGGGAGAGCTCAGCTCTGCCCCAGGTGCCCCAGGGCAGGTCTCGGGTGCAGAGCACTCACCTGCCGGATGAGCGAGGCGTACGTGAAGGGCGGTCGGACGTCTGCGTTTTTGTAAAACTCGTGATTCTGTGCAAGCTCTGGAGGGGAGACAAGAAACGGGGGGTGAAGGGACCCACTTCGGGCTCTGCACCACGGAGGGCGCCGAGCCCCATCCCCGAGCTCACCTGAAGATATCGGGGTGCAGAACTTGTCCGAGTTCCTCCTGCGGATGGGCCCCACGCTGTGCAGCGTGGAGGAGCTGATGACGGAGGGGCCCTGGCGCAGGGGAGTGATGGGAGCCGTGGCGGACGTGGGGGGATGAGGTAAACCGTCGGGGAACGTGTCGGAAGTGCTCTTGGAGAGGGTGGCACTGGAGACCAGGTTCAGCTGCACGGACAGGGGGAGGGAGGATGGGTGGTTGGGAAGGCAGAGGCTTGGAGCAGGCAGGGAGGGCTGGCAGGGATTTGCTGGGCTTGGCAGGGATGGGATACAACAGTGGGATGAGGATGCACCCACGGGATGGGATGTGCCCATGGGACTGGATGTATCCACTCCACGTGAGAGTTGGTGGAGCAGCACAGCACTGACACAGCCTGCATTTCTCTCTCCTACTTGATGTGCCCCAGCACAGGAGACCAGGCTGTGTGTCTGCAGAACGCCCACCCCGTGGTGACCATGCCCAGGGCAGGGGGACAGCAGCCAGCAGCGAGGGGAAGGGGAGGAGAGGGGACAAACAGGGCAGGAGGGGGACTCACGCTTACAGGCTGGCTGAAAGGCTTTGGCTCTGAAGGTCTCATGTGAAGATGGGCCATCATTGCTTGGAGCCGCTCGCTCTCCTTGGCCAGCTGTGGGAGGCAAGAAGCAGGAGGGAGATGGTCAGGCAGTGCTGAGGTGCCCACGGCTTGGAGGAGCTGCCGACGAGCCCAGGCAGCACCCACTGTGGGGGCACAGGGGCCGCTCCAGCTCTGCGTGTGCAGTCAGGTGAAAAATCACTGGTGAAATGGAGCCACTTCCCAGGCCTCCAGGCTGCCATCCACCAGCACAGCCCGGCCAGGTCACCCAGCACAGCCCTCACCGTCCCTCCTGGGTGCTCCCATCGCTGTGCCCCAGTGCCATCCCCATCCCCTCTGCCCTCCTCCAGCCGCTCCCTGTCCACCCTCCATCCATCCACCAGACACCCCACATCGCTCTAATTGTGCCCTCCTGCCTGTTTACTCCCCGGAGTGCGGAGAAGGGTGAAATATTCACTGTGGCACCAGGAGAGATTTTGAGCCGGGCGCGGGCGATGGGATCTGACACGCGCTCTCTTCCCGTCACCTTCCCTTTCCACCGTGACCCCTCAAGCTCGGGGCTCGGCCACCTCCCTCCAGCAGAGCCCCCTCCCCGGGCCCCGAGCTGGGCGAGGAAGGAGTTAAAGGCAGGAGGCAGAGCGGAGTTTGCTGCAAGTTTGGAGCAGCTCAGATGCTTTCTCGCTGTCGTGGTGCTCATTAGAGCTGACAGGTCTCCCCTCGTGATGCAGACGCTCCGCGCCGGCACAGCGGGAGCTCCGCGCTCAAAACTTTATAATTGGTGGCTCCGTGGCAGGTTCTGCACACGCAGCTCTGCTCACCCTTCAGCTTTTTCTTTTTTTTTCCCCCCCTTCCTTTCCCTCCCCTCTTTAAGCCCCAGTAATTGCTTTCAACCTCTCGCTTTGGCGAGGGCTGGAGCAGGATGGATCGCAGGGATCGCCCAGGCGGCTCAGCCTCCCCACACGGGGAGGTTTGGCTGTGTCCCCCCCATCCCACAGCCCCGAACTCTGATCCTGGGTGGAGGTTCCTAAGGGTGCTTCACATCACATCCTGCTGCCCCTCGAGGCAGTGTCCCCCCGGTGTCCCCCACCACCACACACACATGGGCACACCTTGCTCGGAGCTCCTGCCAGCCCAGCTGGGCACCCTGGCACTGCCACACCACGAGGGTTTTGGTGAGTGACCCCTGACAGGCCCCTGCCCCATCCCACTTTCAAGTCCCAAGATGAAAACCTCCCTTTTGCTCCTCCCTCCTCTATTAGCCGAATTACACAGGCAGGTCGGGGAGCTGCAGACGCTGGGAAAGGCACTATTTAAAGAACTGCCTTTCCAAAAATAGTGCCCTGGAGTTGGGCTCCAAAGACCATGCTCAGCCACCAGAATAAGTGGCCTGATTTCCAAGGAGGTGGCACAGCTCACGTCCCACCTGTGGGCACACCCCCCCGGGCAGCACGTGCTGTCAGGACTGTGGCACCTCCTTGTACCCACAGGGACACTCTGGGCAGGAGGGATGGCCTGTCCCTTCCTCCAGCCCCATCAGAGTCATGCAGGGATGCTGGTATGGGGGAAACTAGTCTGAGGGTCCCCCAGGACTGGATTTCCACCAAGATACAGCCCAGGGCCAGCATTCCTCTTTGGGAAGGATGCTTAAAATGGGTCCCTGAGGTGGGTGGTTACAGTCCCCAGCCTCACTCCTCCCCTCCTGCAGAGAGGAGCCAAGGCATGGAGCACAGGGTGGGAAGGAGATGGTGTTTCACACCCGTGTCACAGAGGCTGGGGCAGCACCCACCTGTATCTCCAGCTGCTGTACCACTTGCATCTGGACTCGACACTGGGCCGTGCTTCGGTCATCAAGTGCATGTTCTGTGTTGAGGTGTCTGGGGAGGAGAACACAGTGTGTTATGCCTGGACATGCACAAAATGCTTCCCCTCTGCTGGGGCCACACCTGGGATCAGCCCGGACCTGCAAATGGCTCAGGGATGCTCTGGCACTGCTGCCCAGGAGGGACGAGCAGAAGGGAAACTGAGGCACGAAGGTGGCCGAGCAAACCAGGCTGTGCCACGTCCCCAGACCTGGGCTGGAGGGAGGCCATGGACACCCAGCCCTGCCCGTGTTCAGGAGCAGCCGCTGGCTGAGGGAAAGCCCATGGATTTTCCTGGAGGAGGCTGCTGGCAGGAGGTGCCAGGAGGACCTGAGGAGCAGGTTTCCAGGACAAAGGCAGCATTATGGATGTTGACTTACGCCCTCTAAGGAAACCCCCGAAGGCAGAAGGTGGCATTTCCAGGGTGTTCCTCATCCCACCACTTTCATGCCTCATGTTTATGAGGTGTTTTATGTTTATGAAGCACGAGGACCTTTGGTCCTCGCCGCCCTCTCTCCTCCTCGGGGAGGGAAGGGCTCCTGGCAGCTGGTGATGGGGATGTCGCTGGCTGCAGAGCCAGGGACACCCCAGGAGTGTCTTGTGGGGGTCCTCACCCCTGGACCCAGCAAAGCAGCAGCCCAGGGACACATCCAGCCCCAAGGATGTCACCCAGCCTGGCCATGCCCTCGCTGGGGTGGGCACAGACCCAGGGAGTCCTCCCTAGAGGAGTGGCACAGGTTGGAGAGGGGATGCTGAGCAGATGCCACCCTCAGAACACCCCAAAAGGTGATCTCTGATGCTGGGGTGTCCCAGGGGCCATGGGCCAAATGTTCTCCAGGGTGAAGACAGAGACATCCCAGGAGAAGGCGCCTCAGGAGTGTCTCTCCACCCTGGGTCCGGATGCAGAAGACTGCAGGAGTCTCAGCCGGCTGTTTGCGAGAGCCTTCCAGCCCCAACTTGCACAAACAAGTTAGGTAACTGGGACCAGCTGCCAAGCCAGTGCGTGAGAACCCCCCAGTGCCTCAGCCCCCCTCCTCTCCCTGCATGGCACATTGAGTGCTCGGCTGCTTCTCCAGGAAAAAAAGCCACCAGAGCTCAGGCTGTGCCGAGGAGGAGTGGAAACATCTCCTGCTGACCCTCACCCTTATAAACCACTGCTCAAAGGCCATGCTGCCCCTTCCCACCCTGAGCTGCTCCACGGAGGTGATGCTCAGTGCCTGGCTGTTTTCTGCCTGCCTGTCCCACACCCCAACACACATTCACGTTGGCAGAGAGGGGACAGAGACCTTTCACCAGTGCTGTTGGGAGGCTGCTCCTCAGGAAGTTTGTGCTCAGGGGCCTGACAGCCCCAGCTGGCACAGCACAGCTCTCCCAGCACCACGACCCAGCCCAGGCCATCCCCTTCCAAACTTCCAGCTTGCTCATCTGCCCCATGCCATGCAAACGATCCCTGTGAGGCAGGAGGAGATGCCTTATCTGGGTTCACACCATGACTCAGAGGAAGGAGGACACAGGAGCCCTGAATCACTCACTCGATCCCCCCAGGCTGCCTTCGCACCTCCTCATCCTCCACCCAGCCCCTTCCATGGGAACCAGGAGGCTGGTGTGGTCCAAGGGCTGCCCCAGGCAGAGCCAGCCCGGGGGGAGTGGCAGGGGACAGGGTCAGTGTGTACAGCCCCAGGAGGTGGCTGAGGAGGAGCACAGCGAGCAGAGCAGACAGCCGGAGAGGCAGGGGGGGGAGGAGCGAGCAAAGCACGTCAGGTC
>NW_008661101.1:0-1686 GCF_000695815.1 Acanthisitta chloris | reverse complement strand
GGGGGGAAGGAGCGAGCAAAGCCCGTCAGTTCCTTCTGATGTCTTTGCTAAAAATCCTGGCTACAAAGAGATCTAATTGCAAATGAACTAATTAAGTAAACCTCTGACGAAGCGTGAAAACAATTTGTTTGACCCTGACGCTAGCAGAGGGCTCTCCGACAGCAGAGTTAATCAGTCAGCGCCGGAGCCCACAAGCAGTGTCAGCACTGCCATCTGCTTCCTCCCCCCGCGCCCCGGAGGGAGCCCGAGCCCCCCGCGCCTGCTGCTCGGGGCTCTGCTCCTCCACAACGAGCCTCCTCCACTGGTCTGGGCTGAAGGGACCTCAGAGTCATCCAGTTCCACCCCCTGCCCTGGGCAGAGACACTTTCCACCAGCCCAGGTTGCTCCAAGCCCCATCCAACCTGGCCTGGAACACTCCCAGGGATGGAGCAACTCCAGCAGCAACCTCTGCTGTGTTTTCTCCTTCTCCATGGGGTCTGGGCAGAGGCTTTGGGGTGCTGCCTCTATTTCCAGGGTCTCCCATGCTGCCCTGGCTGAGAATGTGGGTTCTCCCCTCCTGCAGGAAAACCTCCCTCAAAAGGGAACACTTACTTGACAAACTGTCCCAAGTCCTCACAGAGGGTTTCGCAGCCAGGCCACTTGCACTCTCCGTGGCCGTAGAGCGGGTGGGAGCCAGGGGTCTCTTCGTGGGAAGAGCTGCAGAAGTGGGAAAAGGGCCATCAGACAGGGCATGGGATGCTCCAGCGTTCCAGTGCACGGGGACAGCCCTTGGGGACTCACAGGGGACACCACAGAGTCTCCCTGACCTCCGTGGGCACAGCGAAACAGCAACAGGACTTGTTCGCAGGGTGGGCAGAATCCCCCCCAGCCCAGATCCCAGCCCTTCCACCTCTGGAATAAAAACACAAAGTGCCAGGGCCCGACCCGGCTCTACCTGTCCCTTCTCGGCGTGTGCATGGTGCTCTGCCCATTGGGCAGAGGGTGATGGGAAATGGGAGGCGAGACCTTGGCGGCCGAAAACGAGGTAGAGTTGGAGGTGTTGGTGGTGAGGTCAAGACCTTCTTGCTTAATGCTGTCCTCGACGGGCTGGGCGGCCGTGACCTCCTTCCAGAGCTGCTGGAGGTCCGAGGGGCACACAGCTGCGGCGTGGGAGACAGACATGTGGTCAGCAGGGACACGAGACAGCACCCAGGGGCTCCCTCCCTGCTCCCTGGCACAGCTCAGCTGCCCAGACCTCAGGCAGCTCAGCACCAGGAAACCATCACCTGAAGCTGAGCACAGCCCACAACACTGGTGATGACGAGCTCCCGTAGGGGGGCCCAAAACAAAGTGCCCACAGCATCCAGGGAGCCCCACAGAGCTGACCTGAGAGGGAGGACATCCTGTCTTCCCACAGCCTGGCACCTCTCTATGAGAGGAGGAGGTGCCCTAACCCTCCAGCCAGAGGAACCCTGACCCCAATCCTGCCAAGTTCCTGCTGCTGATGCCACCAGACCCCAAACTTTAGGTGGTGCATCATGAAAAGCCACCCCAGAGCCCCTTCCCAGCCCTCCTGACCGGGAGCAGGGGAAGCTGCATCCAGAACTCCCCACCAGGCTGGGCACCAGGCTGGGGGTGCTTACCTTGGGGCAGTGTCTGCAGGGGCACCGTGCCCTGCCCCGGCGGGAGGCTCACCAGGCCCTGGCG
>NW_008661100.1:0-4545 GCF_000695815.1 Acanthisitta chloris | reverse complement strand
GGAACAGCGGCCTGTGGAGAAGAGTCCGTGCAGGAGAAGGTTTTCCTGCCAGAAAGTGTGGCCCATGGAGGACCCATGCTGGAGCAGTCTTTTCCTGAAGGACTGAGGCCCATGGAGAGGACCCACACTGTATCAGGGGAAAAGTGTGAGGAGGAAGGAGCAACAAAGAACTGACCGCAACCCTATATTCCCCATCCTCCTCTGTGCTGCTCGGGGAGTGGGAGGAGGTAGAATAGGTGGGAATGAAAATGGTGATGTTGAGCCTGGGAAGAAGGGGGAGTAGGGGGAAGGTGGTTTAGTTTTTGTCTTTGTTTCCCACCATCCTACTCTATTTGAATTGGCAATAAAACAAATTAATTTTCCCCAAGTTGAGTCTGTTTGGGCTGTGATGGTAATTGGTAAGTGATCTCCCTCTCCTTATCTCGACTCATGAGCTTTTCTATCACCATCCAGACAGTTCCTTATCCATCTAAGAGTCTATCCATGAAACCCATCTCTCCTCAATTTAGCGACAAGGATGTTGTGGGGAAGCATGTCAAAGGCCTTACAGACGTCCAGACAGATGATGTCTGTCGCTCTTCCTTGCCCACCAATGCAGTCACTCCATCATAGAAGGCCACCAGATTAGTCTGGCATGGTTTTCCCTTGGTGTAGCCATGTTGGCTGTCCCTAATCACCTCCCTATGTTCCATATGTTTCATCATAACTTCCAGGAGGATCTGTTCCATCATTTTTCCAGGGCACAGAGGTGAGGCTGACTGGTTGATAGGTCCCTTCTTTTTACCCTTTTAAAAAATGGGTGAGATGTTTCCCTTTCCTTGAGTCACTTGCGACTTCACCTGACTGCCATGACTTTTCAAATATGATGGGGAGTGGCTTGATGACTACATCAGTCAATTTCCTTGGGACCCTGGGATGCATCTCATTGTGTCCCGTGGACTTGGGTACGTTCAGATTCCTCAGGTGGTCTCGAACCTGATCTTCTCCTACGATGTGTGGGACTTCCTCTAGTGCCTGCCTTGAGATTCAAGGATTTGAGAGATGTGGGAAGAGAGATTTCCACTGAAAACTGAGGCAAAAAATATGTTGAGTACCTCTGGCTTCTCTATGTCAGCTGTCACCAGATCCCCGTCCTATTTATCATCGGGGTACAATTTCTTTTGTCTTCCTTTTCTGACCAATGCAGCTGAACAAGCCCTTCTTGTTATTCTTCACACCCCTTGGAAAGACCTTGATAAAGAAATTGTCCTTGATGCACTCCAGAAGTCTCCTGGACCACTTACAGCTTGCTGTGCTGCTTTTCCAGCAGATGTCAGGGTGACTGAAGTCTCAAAGCAGGATCAGAGCTTCCCGTAGTTGAAGTAAGAACGCTTTGTCAGCAGGGCCTCCTTGATCAGGTGGCCTATAGTAAACACCAGCCACAAGGTTTCCTTTGTTGGCTTGGCTCCTAATTTTTACCTGTAAGCTCTCAACTTGTTCCAACAACCCAATTCCTTTGAAGCGTTTCACAGGTGTTTCCCTGTTGGTTCCTAATACATCAACAGCCCCTGGCTCTTCTCTGTTGCTCAAAACCACATCCCCTTCCCTTGCTAAATCTAGTTTAAGGCTCTCTGTATCAATGGCTGCCTTTAAGCTTAAAGTGTCCATGTTGATTTACCAAGTTATATTCATAACAGAGTTACAGATTAAAAAGGCTTTGGTTTTGTACCACTGATTAACATTCTTCTGAATGCCTTAGTTTTTCTTTGAACCCCTCTGCTGTTGTCTACATTTTTACTTCATCAGGTATATATACCATCAGGAGTGGTATATTAAATAACTGTGATATAGTCCTCAAGGGTTTATACTTGTAATTATTTGCTTTTATTCTCTACAAGGCTGGGAAGTCTATTGCCCAGGTGTGAGCATCACAGCATAGAAAGATGCGTTTGGGAGGAATGATCACAGGAGACTTACTTCTTTCTGGCTCTCATGTTTTTTTGTCTTGAATAACATGGCTTCTTTGTCATCTCTGTAGCTAGTCTCAAGAAGTAGCTGCAGATGGGGAAACCTCAATAATGTCTGTGTCTCAACTGCATTATCAGGAGGAGGAAGCTGCAAAGCATTTTGTCCTAATTATTAAACTGTTCTTATCTCAACCCATGACTTTTACTTTGTTTTCTCTGATTCCCCTCCACATTCCATGGGGAGAGGGACTGAGCAAGTGGCTGCATGGTACTTAGTTGCCTGTTTGGGTTAAACCAGGACACATGCCTAAGGTTATATAGAGATGTTTTCCTGAGGTTTCCTTACAGAAATACCCACTCCCTATGTTTAAAATAGATCAATAGACTGACTTAAGGTGTAGCTTTCATTTCTGTATTATATGTTTATCTTTTAAAAAGGTATACTTTTAATAATGTGGGAGTTGAGAATAAAAATTTAAATTGGATATTGGGATTTGGGGGGGGAAGGAAAGAGTTTAATTTTTATATGCTTTTTTTTTCAAGGAAGCATGTGAAAAGTAAGAAGAAATAGGTGCAATATGATATGTACTTTATGCATTATATTCTTACCTTTCACCCTCTGGGTAAATCTGTGAGTTGAGGAACTGCCTCCATTTGTATTTCAAATTACCTAATGATTGCTTCAGTTTAAATACTGATAAGTAATATCATTCATGTTGTTTTCTTTATAGATGATGGCCTTTGGGTGTAGTAAGAATAAATATCCATCTCTGTCTCATGATTGATTAAGGCTATAAATTAAACCATACACATCTGTGGCAAATTAAACTGTCCTCATTTTTAAAAACTATAAACACACAATACACTCCCAGAAGCAATTTGGCCATATCAATTTATCACAGAAAAATGAGTTTTATAAATATTCTATCTGTGTATCAGTACAGATCCTGCTTATTAAATATTTTGGAAATGCTCAATTCTCTTATATGCATCATAGTGTGGTAAAACAAGTTTGTTCATGCCCCGAGGTTGGCTGCTATGTTAACATGCTACCTTTTGGGCTCATTTTTTAGGGTTTTTTTGTTTGCTTGTTTGGTTTGGGGTTTTTTTTAAGGAACATTTAGATGGTCTTCAGAGGGTAAGTTTCCTTCTTTATGTAAAAAAAAATTAGAAGAAAAAGTTTTTTTTGCAAATACAGTAAAACTAAAAATGCACCTGTGAAACATTCCCGTTAAATATTATTTCTGAAAAGTAGTTCCCTTGATTTTACAGTAACTGAATATATTATGAGCATTTTTAGAATTTACTTAAAATTTTTCAACTTAAGAGTCCTCTTCCATATGCCTTCTTCACTTGGTACGGCTCCATAGCAGTTCTATTGCAGTAATGTTTTCTTATATTTGGTGTGCAGTGTAAAAGGTGTTCCTTTAGTGGTTTTTTTTTAATAATATTTTAATTCAGTTGACCTTTCAAAGAAAACAACTGTTTATACACTACAGATTTTTAAAGAATGCCTGTGTAACTAACGCAATGTATACCTTAGTGGTTTAACTTGAATAACAGAAAAAAACCCTTGTATTGCTGAAGTAATATGTATTTAATTAGTTGAAGGCTTGAGAAAATGTGTTAGGAATGAATGAATGAGACGTGCTCTACAATAGAGTAGTTTCATAACTCGCTACCAGCACTATTGTGAACACTGAAAGGAGAGGAGTCATGAGAGACTTCTTTTCCTTTCAGTTGAAAGACTTATGGAAGCACCAGTTTTAATTGGTTACGAGAGTGGCCTTGTTAGGAGGAGTGAGGGAGATGGGCTCTCCCAAGTCGTTCTCAAACACTGAAGGATTCAGCAGCAGTGCTGGTCAAAAAGAATCTGGGTTAAGTAATAATTCCAATTTGGAAGTCCAGGGAAGTCTTAAAATCTGAAGTTCAACAAAATGAAGTGCAAGGTCCTACATCTGGGTCATAGCAATCCCAGGCACAGCTACAGGCTGGGTGGGGAAGTAATTGAGACCAGCAATGAGGAGAGAGACTTGGGTGTGATGGTGGATGAGAAGTTCACCATGACCTGGCAGTGTGCGCTCGCAGCCCGGAAAGCCAATCGAATTCTGGACTGCATCAAAAGGAGTGTGGCCAGCAGGTCAGGGGAGGTGATTCTTCCTCTCTGCTCTTGTGAGACCCCACCTGGAATACCGCATGCAGTTCTGGTGCCCTTGACATAAGAAGGACATCAAACTGTTGGAGCAAGTCCAGAGGTTGGGCACGAAGTTGATAAGAGGACTGGAGCATCTCCACTATGAAGACAGGCTGAGGAAGTTGGTACTGTTCAGCCTAGAGAAGAGAAGGTTGCGTGGAGACCTCATACATATCAGTATCTGAAGGGCCTACAAGGGAACCGTAGAGGGGCTCTTTGTTAAGGAACTGCAATGATAGGACAAGGAGTAATGGGTTCAGACTGAAGGAGGGGAAATTTAGGCTAGATATCAGGAAAACATTTTTTACTGTGAGGGTTGTAAGACACTGGAACAGGTTGCCCAGGGAGGTTGTGGATGCCCTAACCCCGGAGGTGTTCAAAACCAAGCTGGATGAGGCCTTGAGC
>NW_008661099.1:0-7439 GCF_000695815.1 Acanthisitta chloris | reverse complement strand
GTCCTCCCCGGGCACGGCCGCGTGGTGACCTATACTCCTTTATCGTCCTGTGTTCCCTGGGCACTGCCGCGGGGTGACCTGTGCTCCTTTACCGTCCTGCGCTCCCCGGGTGACTCATCCTGTCCTCCCCGGGCATTGCCGCGGGATATCCTGTCCTATCCTCCCTGTCTGGCTCTCCCCAGGCACGGCCGGAGGGTGACCTGTCCTGCCTTCCCCGGGCACTGCCGCCCCATGGCTGTGACAGGCTGAGAGTTGGGGTTGTTCGGCCTGGAGAAGACAATGTTGTGTGGAAAACTCCTAGCACCTTGCAGTATCAGAAGAGGCTACAGGGAAGCTGGAGAGGAACTCTTTGTTAGGAAATGTAATGATAGGACAAGGAGTTATGGGTACAAATTGAAAGAGGGGAAATTTAGGTTAGATATGAGGAAAAAGCTTTTTTTTTTTTCTTACTGCTCAGGTAAATTGTGTTCAAAAGTGTTCAAAGCCAGGTTGGATAAAGCCTGGAGCAACCTGGTCTGGTGGGAGGTGTCCCTGCCCAGGGCAGAGGGCTGGGACTAGGCGATCTCGAAGATCCATTCCAACCCCTTAATATTCTGTGATTCTGTGAGGGTGTCCTGCCTGTCTGCTCCATGGTCACTGCCACTAAAAGGAAGTCCAGGTAGTCCACAACCATTACCCTGTTATCCCCGTGAAACGTGGTGGGTTTTGCTACCACCTGGCTGAACTTTCCCCTTACTACACCCGGAGTTGTGACCTTTCGCGGGACCAAAAAACATGTGGCTCTCGTTCAAATCTGAAGAGCAGTCGTCAGCAATTTGGCTTTAAAAATAAGGAACTCTCGTCATATGGTACCAGTTTTGGCCAGGTTATACTGATAACTCGTTGAGTGTGGGTTTTGCTGAGGATTTTTAAAGGCATCAGGTTGCCAGCTGTTCGTTCCAGTGCTCAGAATCACAGAATGGAATCACAGAATATTCAGAGTTGGAAGGGACCCACAAGGATCATCAAGTCCAACTCTTGGCCCTGCACATGACATCACCAAAGATCACATCCTGGGCCTGAGAGCATTGTCCAAATACTCCTTGAGCTCTGTCAGACTGTGACCACTGCCCTGGGGAGCTGTTCCAGTGCTCAGACACCCTCTGGGGGAAGAACCTTTTCCTAATATCCAACCTAAACGTCCCCTGACACAACTCCAGACCATTCCCTTTGGTCATGTCACTGGTCACAGACAGCAGAGATCAGAGCTGTCCCTGCACTGCCTCTCAGAAGGAA
The DNA here is from genome assembly GCF_000695815.1 of Acanthisitta chloris. NCBI lineage: Eukaryota > Metazoa > Chordata > Aves > Passeriformes > Acanthisittidae > Acanthisitta > Acanthisitta chloris. The sequence continues at coordinate 6,164 of NW_008661099.1, read as the reverse complement.
TTTGTATACAGTGATGAGGTCTGTGCTCAGTCTTCTCTGCTCCAGGCTGAACAGACTAAGTGACTTCAGCCCTTTGTGTGGACGTGCCACAGCACATCTAAACACTTAACTCAAGTTTCCGTCCTTCCCACACAAGATAAAAATACCACACATTGACTTAAAAAAACCCACCCTGCACTGACCAGTCTTATTCAGGTCTTCTGTGCATACAGAGGAGAGCAAGGGCAAAGCTTCATCTGTCCTTCCCCCTCCGAGATCCACAATTTCAGGTTCACCTGAAATTTGTGGCAGAAAGTGTCGTGACGAAAACTTGTAAGAGGTTTGTGATCATTCTGCTCCATTTTACGATGAACATGGGAGAAGAAATACTTACTCACTTTTTTTTTTCCTCAGGAAACTAGAATAGATCACAACAGCCTTAGACCATTCCACAGGCAGGGGCCAGAGTGGATGGAAGGCTGCCCAGAAGGAAAGGACCTGGAAGTGCTGGTCAACAGCAGCTGAACATGAGCCAGCAATGTCCAGGTGGCCAAGAAGACCAATGGCATCCTGACTTGTACCAGCAATAGCCTGTCCAGCAGGACCAGGACAGTGATTGTCCCTCTGTGCTCAGCACCAGTGAGGCATTACAAATCCTGTGTCCAGTTTTGGGCCTCTCAGTACATGAAGGACATTGAGGTGCTGGTGTGAGTCCAGAGAAGGGTAATGGAGCTGGTGAAGGGTCTGGAGCACAAGTCCTATGAGGAGAGGCTGAGGGAGCTGGGAGTGTTTAGCCTGGAGAAAAGGAGTCTCTGGGGGGAACTTATCACTCTCTACAACTACCTGAAAGGAAGTTGTGGGGGTTGGTCTCTTCTTCCAAGTTGCACCATGGGAGGTTTGGATGAGATACTATGAAAAATTTCTGCACTGAAAGGGTTGTCAAGCATTGGAACAGGCTGCCGAGGGAAGTGGTGCGGTTACCATCCCTGGAAAAGTTAAAAAAACCTGTGGACATGGCACTTGAGAACATGTTTTGCACATGAACAAGGTGGTGGTGGTGGGTTGATGCTTGGACTTGATGATCTTAGAGGTCTTTTCCAATCCTACCATGCTATGATTCCCCTTAAGGCAAGCTGCAAGAAGGCTTAGGAGGTAAATAGGGAAGTGAGCTTTACACTGCCCTCAGGGAAAATTTGTCTGTGTGTTGTTGTGTAGTCCAGAGGAAAAGAGGGGAAAAAGGGGCACTCTGCATCTTCCCTCCCCCATGCCAGGAAATCTTTCCTCATGGTTGCCTACGTGGAATTCTTGTTAGAGTAAATGAAAAGTAAATAGGTGCATTGAGGATGGATATATGACTTGACTTGAAAAACTGGAGCTTCAATTTGTGATTTGGGAGAAAGCAAAAACTCTTTTGAAACCTGTTTGAAACTTGAAACCTTTGAAACCTACACATTTATGAGGTAGAATCAAACCCAAAAATGTTGACATAAATATAGAGGGATGTAGTTCAGAGCTGATATTTCACTTGCATTGAAGACTTCTATGTCTTAATTGCCCATGAATCCCGATTTTTAATCATCCATGTAACTCCATAAAAACAGTGAGCCTCCTCACACATGTTAGGAACAAAACATGAAAGCCAAATTAAGCAGCAGAGATTCATTTCCAAATCCCCCTATTCCATTACCTGGAATTCTAACAAGTCACAGAGACTTCTGTAAAGCAAAATCTATAATGTTTGCAGTTTCTCTGTATGCTGAAAATTGTATTGATTTATGTAAAGTAAGCAGGACAAATATTTTAATGGTTGAGGTTTTCTTGCAGATCCTATATAAAAAAATTACAGTCATATATTTATGACTTCCTTACAGAAAGTTACTGGCATTGTGGAGGTTTCTTGGAAACACAATGTTCATTAATCATGGTTTTGGTCCTTATTCAAGATATTAACCTCCAGTAAATCAAGCTGGAATGTGTACTTCAGAGAATACACAGCAGGTAAAAGGCAACTGCTAGTATTCTGCTGGTTTTATTGAAAATGTTGATTGGAAGGTCAAACATCCCTTTCCAGACAGCAGATAAACATTCTGCTTTGTGAAAATCCCTTAAAGACAGCTGCACTTGAGCACCAAATCCCCTTCAGTCTGTAGCATGCTCCAATAATAAAACTCAGCATGGAGATGAAAACTGGAGAAATCACAGTGACCTTTATGTGTACGGAGTAAATTTATCCAAACATGGACTTAAGCTTCTGTTTATATACATTCTGAGCTGGATCCCTCCTGTCATATTGTATTGTGCCAGGTGCTTTGTTTGCCAAACATTGCTTCCATGTGCATTCTCTGTGAGCAAGCACAAACAATGAGCAGGTACAGAGCAAGAGCAGAACATGCCCCTCACAAATCTGACACTGACAATCAAAGTCCTCCTCCCGTAGGGCTGATCAGCACTAGTGCAAGACACTCCTCTGTATTTAAATCAGAAGGGAGAGATGGTAAGTTCAAATTACTTAATAAATATTTCTGACATCTTTCAAGAAAACATTTCATATGTTTTGATAAACTCAAATTAAGTACATAATAAATGGCTGCAAATTATTGATGGTGTTCCCCTTCAATAGGTGAAAGCAAATCTTTACTATCCTTTTCTCCCTTTTTTTGTCTGCTTTAGTCACTGAATGCTTTCATGCAGAACTGTGATGGTTTTGCAGACCTTCATAATGTTTTTGTGTCAGGTATTTAAGTCTATGTATGCAAAGAATTCCCCTTGTTGATGAAGATCTTTTCCCTAATAAATAGTACAGCAACATCAGTGCTGCTCTAGATCTATGTATTAGCCTGTGCATCATCTGTGCTGTCTCCATCCCTTAGGCTGGGGACAAATTCTGGACTAAGGCTTCTTTCTAGGGAGCTTGTGACACTTTCTGTCCTTCTTTTTTTTTTTTTTATAACCATGTGCCTGCATCCTGCTCTACCCCATTTCAGCCTCCTTCTTTCTCCCTGTTCCACACATTCTGCACCTGATGCTCTGTTGATCTCACTCCCCTTTGCAGCTCTTGGCCAGCTCACTGGCACCACCACATCATCCTGTCACTTCCACTGCAGGGGCAAGGATGGTGGGAGCAAAGCTGTAAGTGTTTCTTGTTGTGTGGAGACATATATAGAAGAGCAGTGGGGTGAGAAGGAGGAATAGCACTGTGGTGGGACATAATGGGTATGGGAGAGCACTCTCCTGCCTGGCAATGGGCAGAGGAAGAAATGAGCAGCTAAAGGAGTGGAGCAGCTAAGTGCTACATAGATAAGCTAAGAAGTAGGGTGTGTTATAGGGTATATGTCATGTGGGGATGGCAATTACAGAATCACAGAATGGGTCAGGTTGAGAGGGACCACAATGGGTCATCTGGTCCAACCTCCCTGCTTAAGCAGAATTATCCTAGAGCACATGGCACAGGATTGCATTCAGAGAGTTTTGGAATATCTCCAGTGAGGGAGAATCCATGACCTCTCTGGGCAATCTGTTCCAGTGTGTGGTCACTGCACAGTAAAGAAACTCTTCCTTGTAGAAGATGGAACTTCCTGTTTATCAGTTTCTGCCCATTGCCTCTTGTCCTATTGGTTTGCACCATGAAGCAGAACCTGATCCATCCTCTTGGCATTGTCCCTGCAGATGCTTGTCTACATTGATGAGGTCCCTCTCAGTTGTCCCTTCTCAAGGTCAAACAGGCACAAACCCCTTAGCCTATGCTCATCAGTGAGGTGCTCCAGTCCCTTAATCATCTTTGTAGCCCCACATGCTCCAGGAGCTCCATGTCCCTCTTGTCCTGAGGAGCCCAGACCTGTACACAGCACTCCAGATGTGCCTCAGGAGGGCTGAGTACAGGGGCAGGATCACCTCCCCTGACCTGCTGGCAATGCTCTTCCTAGTGCACCCCAGGATACCATTGGCCTCCTTGACCACAAGGTCACACTGCTGGCTCATGGACAGCTTGTTGTCCACCAGGACCCCCAGGTCCTTCTCCATGGAGCTATTGAATAATAGCTTGGATATATAGTTGGATATATTGGATAACGGCAGGTCAGTACCCAACCTGTACTGGTGCTCTGGTTATTCCTCCCCAGATGCAGGACCTGCACTTGCCCTTGTTGAATTCAGGTGGCTCTTCTCTGCCCATCTCTCCAGCCTGTCGAGGTCCCTCTGAAGTGGGGGCACGTGAATACAGGCCAGCCAAAGGAATTTGAAAACCTCTACGTGCCTGTGTTGGAGAGGAGCCCACAGCCCTGCTCTGTGCAGCGGCAGAGCCGCTCGGGCAGACCCTTCACGGCACACTCGGCAGCCCCAGCCCTGCTGCGTGCTGCGTCTTGCCTGGCACACAATGAGCTCCCCCGAGGGCTGTTCTCTGTGGTGCTCGTTAGCTGTATGCACCAAGCCTGATGTGACTGAGCATTAATCAACACTACTTTCCTCACTTAGCATAAAATTTCCCTCCTATTGTTGCCCTACTTTTTGTGATGTAAATAATACCAGACAGCTCCAACTTTTCCAACTGTGTGCAGATAGCAAGCTGTGAGGGGGCCAGGCATGGATTCCTGGGTTTCCTCTGATGGGACAGAGGTTCATCCACAGGGCTGAGGCACACAGGAAGGTACAGGATAAAGAGGGCTGTGTAGCAGGTTGGGAAGCTCACCACGTGCTGGGGTTTCTCACTTGCTCACTTTCTCCTGTACATTCTTAACATCAGCAATGCAGAGGCTAGAATGTTCTGAAGTAGGGGACAGTGAATGGGATAATGACATCCTGAGGGCACACAAAATGCTGAAAATTATTGTAGTTGAAAGCTGAAGTTGCTTTTTTTATGTTGACTTTGGTTAAGTTATCAGGTTTGAGGGTTTGTTAAGACAACCAACCTTTTTTTTGTAGCCTTAATCTGGTCAGTTTGAACATTCCCAATGCTCCTGAGCTCTTTAAAGGAAATAGAGGAGCAGATGATACATTGCTCACTTTGCCAGTCAGAGTCTTCTCGAAACTAAATTTGCTGCAGTCTGCATGACCCGTTTTAGTGACACTCTTCAGGTAGGAAAAGTAGAGGAGTTAAATTCCTACCAAGACCAAGTTTACACACCAGAGCTGGTTTGCCTTAGTATATGCATGAGAGAGAATATCTTCTAATACACATGAATCCCTAACAGTTGAGACTCAGTACCTGATTTCAGAGCAGGCAGAGAAACTTGGGAGGAGGCTTTGCAAAGACAATGGCTGTATTATTGGCAAAGACACACACAAAGGTGCGGTCACCATTTGCTGAGCGTAGAAAGGGACGCAAGAAAAAGTTTTAAAGGAAAATTGTGGCTATGTTGTAGGAGGTGCCAACCTCAAACCTAAGTGTCCTGCAGTCAGCAGGATAGGATGACCAGCATGGAGACAGCATTGTCTCCATGCATCTGGCATTCTCATACTTTCCTCATCACTCTGGTGGTTCTCAAAGCTGCTTGCATTGGTGTTGGATTTGCTGTTCCTCCTGAACTGACAGAGCTCTTACTGGCCTTCAAAGCACACCCTCTTCACTTCTAGGACCATTTTCATGTGACTAGTAGGAAGCATAGCTGCTTATTAACAGCTGGACTTAATGATCTTAAGGGTCTTTTCCAATTCTGTGATGCTATGAATTAGAATCATAGACTCATCAAGGTTGGAAGAGACCTTTAAGATCATCAAGTCCAACCATCCACCTAGCAGTACGACTGCAACCCCTAAACCACTAAACCGTATCACCCAGGGCCAGATCCTGACACCTCTTAAAACACCTCCAGGGATGGTGATTCCACCACAGAATCATAGAATATTCTGAGTTGGAAAGGACCCATGAAGATCATCGAGTCCAACATGGGGCCCTGCACAGGACAACCCAACAATCCACCATGAGCATTGTCCAAACACTTCTTGACCTCTGTCACGTTCGGTGCTGTGATCACCTCCCTGACCACCTATTGTGGCACTTAGTGCCATGGTTTAGTAACGACAATAGGGTTGGACTTGATGATCTTTGAGGTCTCTTCCAACCGGGTTGATTCTATGATTCCAGTGCCTAACCACCAATGCCATTAAACACATTCCAGTTTCCAAGACTCCTCAAAGGGCACACTCCAGCCAGGGTCTCCATAGGTGTTGATTTCAGAGGGTGTTGGCAC
>NW_008661098.1:172541-174460 GCF_000695815.1 Acanthisitta chloris | reverse complement strand
CTACAGGTGAGCGTCGCCTGTCCCGGCGCCTCTCCCCGGGCTGAGCCCCTCAGAGCTCCCCTCAGCAGGGGAGGCCGGAGCTCACCTGGCCGTGTCTCCGTTCTCCTCCATCCCTCTCCCTTCCGATCCAGGTACCCATGGTGGTCCAGCCGTGCTGCAGCTGCCGCACTGATTTCGTCGGGCGCTGGCCACAAATTAGGTTTCTCACAGCCCCGAGCCGCTGCTGGTGCCAGCACTGCTCGGTGCCTTCTTCCCACGGCAACAAGAGCGGGGTCGTGCCCGTGTGCCCTCCTTGCACCCTCCTTGCAGCACTTGTGCCTTTCGGCTCTCCCTCCCCGTCGGCGCTGCTGCCCGAGGAAGTCGTGGCAGTTTCGATGATGCTCCCAGCGGGAAACTGCGTGGCTTCATGTACAGACAGAGTTTGATTTGTTTGAATTTATAACTATCTTTGTTCAGTGGTTTTTACTGTGCTCAGGAATAGCTGCGGCTGAACCTGTGGTTGTTTGCATAGTGTTCCTGTGATCAAGTATATGAGTAACATTTATAACTGAACTGCAGCATCTTCTACCTTCCCTCTTTTGGTGTTACTTAGAATAATCAGCCTTTTTTCTTCCTTCACCTATCTGGGAACATCTTTAGATTTAGGATCTGCACTAGCATTTGCAAATTTGTAAATATTTCCTGTATAAATTCCACGATATAAATTTCTAGCCAGAGTAACTCTAGGTAGTTTGTGTGCCTTAACTTACAGAGAAGAAAAGTTAGAAAATATTCTGTATAAACTGGTGTTTCTTTCTTCACTATAGTGCCTATGACTGTGTGATACCACCCATGGAAAAGGCTGTGGTGAAAACAGACATTCAAATAGCACTTCCTGCTGGATGCTATGGCCGAGTAGGTAAGTATAGACAAGCTAAAAAAAGGCTGCATAGTCATTCCAGAACAGGTTCAACACGATCGTGACATTTAGATTCTGCCCAAAGCTTCCAGAATTAGTCTACACAAAAAAGGGATGACACGTGCCTGTGTGATTTAGTAAGCCTTGTAATAGGTATTTCTTGTCAAATGTATTTGAGGTTTAGTTTATGTCAAGTGCCAAAAAGATGATCAGCAAAAATGTTCATAATCTCCAACTTCAGAGGGTCTGCAACAGTTCATTATTTCTCTGCAGTTCCAGAATTAGAATCACAAAGACCAATAGGTAGTGGACACAGAAAATATATCCCTGGATGTCTAAAAATTAATCCAAAATTAAGAGTACTAGTGTAGGATTTGACTACTTTTTGTGACAGAATCCTTGAGAGAACCTGTACAAAATATTCTTTTGTTCATTCTTTTCCTGAATTATGTGTAAGTAAAAAAAGCAATAGCCTCTCCAGTGGAAAAGCAGGATCAAAGTTTGCCATGTCCTTTTGTTTAAAGGAGAATGTGTGTCCAATTCTCTTATCCCAAATTTTTGAAGAGAGTATAATTTTTAGCTCCTCATCCAAGTAGGCTAAGGTAAGTAAAAACCCAAATCCCTGCACGTAATTTGTCTGTGTATAATACTGCTTGGTAAATTGTTTGCCAGATATTGTTTGCCATAGTAACTGAACTGGATTGACCTAATAGTCTTTTGACATTATGCCAAGCCAGGGGTAGTGACCAAAAAAAAACCAAGATTAGAGTCTGTCTGCTCTAGTTGCTTTCCTTGGAGAAACTGACTCTGCAACTGGTGGTCTAAACCAAGATCTGCTTAAAGATCACTTGATATTGCAGTTTTATTGGGCCTGTAGCAGCTGTTGCTTTAACAGATATATCTATATAAACTCTCACAGTAATTCCTTAAAACCATGTTTAGTTCAGAAGCACTGTGGAAGTAGTTCTTCTTGCCATGACTCTGCAAACACACTATCATGGAATCAACAAGGTTGGAAAAG
>NW_008661098.1:169734-172371 GCF_000695815.1 Acanthisitta chloris | reverse complement strand
CTTGAGTCTGTGCCCTCTTGTCCTCCTGCTGGTTGCCTGGGAGAAGAGACCAACCCCCACCTGACTCCAACCTCCTTTCAGGGAGTTGTAGAGGGTGATAAGGTCTCCCCTGAGCCTCCTCTTCTCCAGGCTAAACACCCCCAGCTCCCTCAGCCTCTCCTCATAGCACTTGTGCTCAAGTCCCTTCACCAGCCTCATTGACTATATAACCTATAAATACTGTCTTTTGAAAAAAAATAAATGAATATACTTACAAAACATGTCTTGTTTTCTAGCCCCACGTTCTGGTTTAGCTGCAAAGCACTTCATAGATGTTGGGGGTAAGATTTGTGTTCTTCTTATTGAGACTTTGTAATTATTGATTACAAAGTACCTTAAGTTCACAGTGTAATGTGTGTAAATACATAATGCTTGATGGGTAGTCTGGCAAAAGGAGTAACTTGATAGCACTGAGAGCCAGTGCATTGTCATTGGTTTAAAACCTGCTGAATTATAAAAGTATTTCTGATGTTTTAAAATAATAACTGTACCATACTTTTGTAGGCAATGCCAGGCAGAAGTTATTTTTTGGTTGAGGTGTTGAAGATGACTTTCTATATTCTGCTTTTTCCCTTTTGACTAAACATTTATGTGTGATTCAGTCTCACATAAGATGCATTAAATCAATAACATACAGATATTCTTTCACACAGAAAATGTATAGTAAGGATACTCAAGGGGGTGATAGAAAGCACTGGAATGCAGCATCACTGTGGGCAGAACTGATTATTAGCATGAAAAGAGCTTTAGTTTACTCTTTGCTAATGAAAACAACATTATTTAAATCAAATGAAATTTAAACTCATAATTTTCTACATTAATTGACTTCAAAACTGAAATATTTTTAAACAGAAATAAACAAATTCCCACTTTCTACCAGTCTGTTTTGGGGTTCTTTCATCCAGCCCTAGCAACTGATCTGTTTTAAACAGGATAGGGTTTTTTTTAAATATACTGAGCTTTTCTTTAATCTATGTTAAAAATTCACAGAGATCTCAAAAAAACCCCAATTATTTTAAGCTTAGAGCAGAATACTGTATTGTAGCAAACAAAACCAGCCCTCATCATGTTAAATTAGCAAATTCCATTCTGAGTAATGCCTACCGATATCCCAGCATATGGTCTAGAAAAATGTTGTCTTAGCTGTACAGAAACACTTGAGAATGGTTTGTCAAATTCAGATTTTATCCAAAAAGCTAATGAACTCTCTATGCATTTATGAGCATATGTAGTTAATATTATGTGCCAGATATGAATTCTGGCTTCCAGCTCTCCAGGGGATTGACTCATGTGAACAAACACCCAATTAACTAAATTATGGACACAGTATTCTATAAAACAGCCAATCAATTGTGTAGCGCTCTTGAGCTAACACCTTATACAAAATACAAGAGCAAGCTAGTTCTACAGCCTTGGTACTTGAATACAGGTGAATGACAATCCATTCCTTAAAGCTCTAGTTCTGTTACCCTGCCAGAGGTATGGGAATTGGATCTGTGCAAATCCATAGCTCTCAAATGAAATGCTGGAGGTAAGAACAGATTTCTTCTTGACACTCAAGGAGCTGAAGTTAGCAGAACAAATGGAGCCTGAATTTGGTCCAGCTGTCTTCATTTCAGGCAGGGTATTACAACTAAAATTAGTAGTACAGTGGTAAAACGCATCTTGGCACGTGATGGTGTTTTTAGATTCGTTTTGCAAGACTGATTAGGATTTTTAGATGTCTCAGTATTGTTTAATTGTACATGAGTAATATAAAAGATGTCAGTAGATAGAGCATTTACCAATTTAAACCTTATCTAGTTATCAAATATACTGACATTTATTAACTGGATATCCCTCTTGATTCTTTCTCATGCCAGCTGGTGTTATTGATGAGGATTACAGGGGAAATGTTGGCGTGGTACTCTTCAACTTTGGCAAGGAGACTTTTGAAGGTAAGTGTTCAGCTTGGCAGAGCTTGTTTTCATCCATCTGACTCAGAATGAGAAACTATTTTTTTCTTTAAAGGTTTATGCAGAGTTAGAATTATCTGAGAACATTTTTAGTCTTACAATTAACGAACACGTAGATACCCAACAATGTCCTGTTAAGGGAACACAAAACAATTCCGTTCCTAGCAAATTAAGCAGCATGCAAAAAACCACCCCCAGAAACACCTCACCACCACAAAAGCAAGCAAAAAAACCCTACTTAGCTAAGCACTGGATTCACAAGCTCTACTGAAGTGCAACTTTCTGTCTCTGAAAAAAAAAAATTTAGCTGGTCAGTTTTTGAGGTAAACACTTCTCCAGGATCCTGGGAAACATGAGTAATAAAGATATGATTTTCCCTTTATCATGCTGTCTCTCTGCAAACAGTTTTAAGCCTCAGTGCCCAGCTACAACATTGCCAATGTTTTTGCAGCCTTTCCTGGAACTGCACAGCACAAGCTGCTTATAGAATGTCTGTGAACCACATTGGGAACTAGTGAGAAATTCGGTTTTCCTTTTATCAGCTCAGGGCTTTTTCCCCCTGAATTCCCAGGTCTAGGTCAGAAAAGGAGCCACGTTATGAATACACCTGTCTCTCCTCTGCAGTACTTAGGCATAATGACAC
>NW_008661098.1:169416-169698 GCF_000695815.1 Acanthisitta chloris | reverse complement strand
CAGGAATGAATGGAAATGCCTTGAGCTGGTACAGCTGCTGACACTTCACCTCAAAAGGACTAAGCACAACCTCATCTTGTCCTGTGTTTTTCTGGGACTATTAACATCTGCTTAACTAAGTTTCAGATAACTGTTTTCACTTTACTGCACTCTGATACTCTTAAAAGGAGATTGTCAAAACTCAGTATTGATTGGCTAATGGTGTTTTTAACTTCATTGCAGTTAAAAAGGGAGATAGAATTGCCCAGCTCATCTGTGAACGCATTTATTATCCTGAGCTAG
>NW_008661098.1:167341-169395 GCF_000695815.1 Acanthisitta chloris | reverse complement strand
CCTGCTGTTTTCAGGCATTAATATTTTAAGATAATTGTGTATAAGCTGTAATGTATGATACAGATAAATACTGTGTTGACTTTACTTTCACTATTAAAGCTGCATAGCAGCAATGCTGGCTGAGTGAAAGTCTTGGTTCTTTGTACACACTTGAATAGATTTTTTTTTTTTTAGTTTTCAGAGTTAACAGGGACTTGGGAAACACTTCAGTGTGTACTAGAAACAGTTGTCTTACAATGTGGGATTTGTTTAAACTTGTACAAAAGGTATTCTGAAGTGTCTCATAAAAGTTTTTTTATTTAGTTTCTCAATTATAACTCTTGTTACGAGTAAATGCTCCTTCCTCCATGATAGACCATATCTGTTGTATAGAAAGAAAAGGCAAGTTAAGGCACTAAACCAGCTTACCATACTTGATGTCTTTCAGGCTCTAGACGATACAGAACGAGGCGAAGGTGGATTTGGTTCTACTGGAAAGAACTGAAAATTACTTGAATAAACTTTTTTGTTACACTGTTTCTAAACTTTTATTAGGATTAGAAGTGAAATTTTTGGAGTACATAAAAACATTTCAAGTTTTATTCTGACTGCTCTGTATCTCTCCTGTCTGTTTTTACAGGCAGTGAATTTGTCTGCATGAGGAAATGTGCATGAATGATGACTGAACAGTTGATGTATTATTTTTGCTTTGTAGATGTTTGGCCCTCAGCAATAAGAACTCGTTGTCTATGTGGGGAATATACTCTAATAAATTAAAAAGCAGCTTAATGATTTATTTGATTTTACTCACCTAAACTACAATGGCCAGTTGTTGCCTTGCCAGTCTGTATTAATCTTCTGCAAGATTCCATGTGGCTCAGGATTTCATGCTGAAAGCTTATTTCATACAGCATCAGTAATAATATAGGTATCAATATGACTTCCCACTCTGACCCCTAGATCAGAATGAGGCAAAGGTATTTAATATTCCATTTTCTACAACCTGTTCTAGGAGTGTTTCTGTTCAAAGCCAAAGTTCTGAATTTAATGCTCAGCTGATCCTCAAGCAGCTAATTTTTCAGCTCTTATATTAAAAGAGCAATGCAGTGTTTGAGCTAAGTAAAACAACACATTTGGAAATAACTTCTACGTAGCAAATAAATGCTATGAAATATGCTGTTGAAATATTCATTGGCAAAAATTTTAATATATTCCAGTATGGAATAAAGATTCTCAATTATCAAAGCAGTGCACAAATTGGTTTTTTCAGCTCTATTTTGGCCAGTTAACAGAGAACTCTTTTGGAATCTCTCCTGAACCTGATTTTTATTGTGTGGGAGTCTCTTAATTACTCAAACTTACAGGTGAAAGAACATGCACAAAAGGGAAGAATCAAAAAAAGGAAAGAATAATTACTCTTCTGCCATTTTACATAGAATAATTAGAAAAGGCTCTGAGGCTTTCAAACACCTTTTTTTCCCCTGCAACTGCCTGTATTCTATTTAGATTTTATTAGCTGAAAGGTCACAGATATGAAATATTGTGCTCCAACTAGTGTTTTGTCAGTGGAAAGATGAGCCCTTTTGTAGACTTCCGATGTTTACACCATTCTCCTTGGTAGCCTCAGATGAGGATAATCCTGCCCTTTCATGCTCTTGTCTAGGACTAACCAGTGCCAGTGAAGTAGGCCCAGAATATTACACATTTTATACATCTTACCCCACTCCCCCTCCAAGGAGCTGAAAAATAAAATGTACAACAGCATTCATTTTTTTCAGCTGTGGGATGGTCATTACATTGACTTGTGCTGAAACAGTAAGTGCATTCACCTTTGTCTAGGGTAGGAGCCTTTCCCTCTATGTGCATTATACAGTGCCAGTGAAGTAGGCCCAGAATATTACACATTTTATACATCTTACCCCACTCCCCCTCCAAGGAGCTGAAAAATAAAATGTACAACAGCATTCATTTTTTTCAGCTGTGGGATGGTCATTACATTGACTTGTGCTGAAACAGTAAGTGCATTCACCTTTGTCTAGGGTAGGAGCCTTTCCCTCTATGTGCATTATAATTAG
>NW_008661098.1:165054-167328 GCF_000695815.1 Acanthisitta chloris | reverse complement strand
CTACACCCTCATCATAACAGTTCACTTGCATCTGTATGCCCAGACCTTGGTGAGCAGGTTCACCATGCAGGAGTCTATTGCATGCAGGGAGCACATCATACCACAGCAGTTTTAAGTGAATTGGAAAAGCTGATCTGGCTTGACACTTATGTTTCTTCTGTTCTGTAACCTGTCAAAAAGGAACTTCAATTACCAAAGGCTATTTAAAGGTCTTAAAATAACTATGATCCTTTTGTGTCAAACTGTTTCCTCTGTATTGTGTCAAGAACAAGTTCTGCAGCTCTTTTTTTCCTTCCCAGCTCCCAGTGGAAAAAAACACTGATGCAAGTCCTTTTTAGAAGGTAATAGAAGATGATCTTGCTTGGAACAGCAGCCTACAAGGAATAAGTTCATACTCATCATTTTTTTGTACCTGTTGGAAACTGATCTGATTTACATTTTGGAGAAGAATACTAATACTCCAGATTCTGAGATAAGAAGGGATAGTATTTGCTAGAAAAAGTACTATCTTAGGAGCTATCTCAGACACACAAGGATGAAACTTAAATTTATAAATCCATGCCTGCTGTAAGTTGTCAACATAAAAACCATAATCTTAAGTGCCATTACCAAAAAAAGGTCACTTATTTTGGAAGTTGGAATAGTGGACTTCCTTTCCATCATTGCTCGGTACATATCTAGAGAAGCATGTGATGAGGTTAGGATTACTGCAAGGGCCTTCCCAGTAGGACCTTGGAAATGTGTCTGTCTGAGACAAGAAATGCTTTCAAACTCACCTCTGCACTGAGTTCCTACCTGTGTACCAAACCATTGCACTTGGGTAACAAGTTCAGGTAAATCCTGTTAGTGTTGGGGTTTTCCTTCAATAGCAGATGTCTTCAATCTATAGAAGACTAATACTTCTAACCAGGCAACAGGAGTTACCAGTGTACTGAAAGTTCTTTGGTTGGTATTGCTACTGCAGACCGAGGCCTGCATTGACACCTGTAGAAACTGTACTGGTAGTTGAGTAGAGAATTCTTACAACAGCAGTTGCTACTTTCTGTTCCAACCCAAGCTGTCTACATCTCTCTTTTTTTAATCTAAAGTCTCACAGTTTCATTAATATAGAAAGCAATACCCTCCAAATTATTTTAATGGCCCCTTTTTCCATTAACATCATCTATGCTACAGAAGCATATTGTCTTGGTATCTGGCAACCCAACACAGGCACAGAACAGTGCCTGTCACAGAAGCTGGATTTTAACTTCCCTTGGCTCTTTTGCTTGTCAAACATCCTCTCACTATTAGCAAGGGAAAGAAGATGGACTGACTCTTCCTCAGCATAGTTTAAATGTCCCTCTTTATAGTGGTACATTGTAAGCTTTAATTAGCACATTTCTTCCCTTTTTAAACAAAAATCAGAATGCTTAAAAATGTATATTAGCAAAAGAGAGAGAGGACTGGGAAACCATATTGTTCATTACTTCATCTGAGACCTGTCCTTCCACCTACATTACCTAGTTGTAAATTAGTTTTGTAATTCAGTGCAAAATTGCCCAAGTGTTTCATTGAGTGAACATGATTCAGCTTGAGCAAGTAACCTCAAGAGAAGCTACACACTTCTGCATGGGGCTTACTTCTGTGTAGCCAGATCATGTCTCCAGAACCTGTTACTGAAGTGTGATCCCCAGGGCTCCCTGTAGGTGTGAAACTGAAGGGATGTAAAGCTCCAAAGCAAGTCCAAAGCATAATGCACTTGGCTAGAAAGTGAAATGAAAATTACATGAAATAAAAATTATGTCAAGCTGTTCTCCATTATCACCCAACAGGTTCAGACAAAGCTATTTGAATTTAGACTGTCAGCTACTCTGGTCTCCAAGAAGGGATACATAAAGCTTGGGGAATAAGCTTGTGCAACATCCTCTCTGTAAACAAAACATGGAGCTTTTATAAACGAAATGTAATTTGTTGTGAATTCTTGTCTACAGCAGAAAATGGCATTTTCCTGCAGGGAAAGGAAAAGGATATTACTATCAATCTACTTCCTTTCCTATTGAAATGGATTTGACTCTAGGATCTCTAGGGATAGAGAAAACCTGGCCTTCCACCCCATATGAATTTGGAGGAGAGTTCAGATAGGTTCTTGGCTCCAGATTCACCTCCATGGTTTGGGCTCTATTTTGAGACCCGAAAGGCTTCTCTTTTCTGATTTGGACTGAAATACATATGATAAGCTTATGTCCTTAGAAAAGAAGAAGCTGATAAGCTGATGAGAGTTTTGACACATGATCC
>NW_008661098.1:51179-165043 GCF_000695815.1 Acanthisitta chloris | reverse complement strand
GCTTGATCTCTCCACTTGTGGACAAAAATCTTAAAAGAAAAATTACATCAATGATGTAATTGATCTTTAGTCCTTTTCTTTCCCCCAAAGTATTAACCTGGTCTTTAGTGGTGGTGAATTTAAGCATTGCTCACTCAGTTCAGCTACAGTTATATTACTCTGTGGCATGTTAGGAATTTTTTTGATCCATTTAATGTTTCCAGCAGATCAGCCACTAGATGGCACTTAAAGTTTGCTTTCTTCCCTGCTTTTTTTCCAGAGGCATTTCTCAAAGATCTGTTCATCTATAATTAAGAGTTGATGACTCCCTTTGGGACTGTGTTGGCGGAAAGCAAGATGCAGCAATATTTGAGTGAAAGCAGGCAAAAGTATAACCATTAAAGGGGGAACAATGACTATAATTTAAATAAGATTTGGGTGGTTGCAGTGTTTGCATAATCCCTCCTGGCATGCAAGAGCAGTAGAGAAGCCTGTGGCTTTGCTCTCCTGCTGCGTTTCAACAAAAATGGAAAATTTTAATGAACAGCAACATTTTTCCTACCTTTCATATTCATTCCCCTCTTACTCTCCCTTCCTCCATTCCTTGAAGTGGAATGCAGTCTACTTCAGGATTGCATTGTAATGAAAGTAGAGCTTGGTAAGGTCTGTGTTGGATGTTCCAAATCGGATGGGTCTGGCTGCATCTCAGGACATAAATTAAAACCTAATATATGTTAACCCAGCAAGGGCAGGTGACATATAGTAACCTGAATTATGTAGATTTTTATGAAGGCTCCCTAGTTGCTGTATTGGTTGCTGCTCCGGTAATAGCACAGTCTTGTGCTCTTGTATTTGTCTTTCCCCCACTTCTAAGGGTTTTTTTTTTAAATAACTATCATTGTATTTTGGCTTAAAGATGGTTAAATAAGTTTCAGTATTAAGTAAACTTCTATGACCCTGCCTATTTCCTGTCCTGTCAAACCTTTCCTTGTAAGAATAACAGTGTCCTTTTATTTGGTGGAGTGTAGCATGATGTTTTTGGCAGGCCCAACGTTTTTGACTTGCATAAATTTGTGACCTCAAGTGCAAGAAAAGTGAATGCTTGCTTCAGTGCCTCATGGTTTCTGCCTAAAAAGAAAAGTGTCCACATCGCTAACCATTGCAATTTCTGAAGGAAAATTATCAGCACACTTATTCCACCTGATTGCACATGACTGCACTTCCAAAGAAAAGAACCAGGAATAAAAATAAGTATTTTGCACCTAGTTATGTAAGGTACCGAAAGCCTGAAAATATAGGGCAGACTGTACTGCCTTCCTGGTTTCAGGAATTGGCACTTCCCTCCCTAACAGCTATTTGGCAATCTCCACCTCAGTAAGGATGTGATTCTGCAAAGTGTAAATTTGGGTCTGCTGCTGGGCAAAGAATGTCACTGCATGGTTAAAGGTTGCAGGACCAGGTCTGAAGTGAATTTACATAATTATTTTCCTAAACTTTCCCTCCGTTAACTGTGTGGCTATTTAGCTCTTTACCACTGAAGTGATGCTTTTCCCCTACTCAGAACAAAGCAAGAAAACCTTCTACCCTGCCAAGTCTGAAAAAGTGACAGATTAATTTTATCATTTTAGAGCCCTCATCCAGAAAGTAACCGATGTATTTTAATGTATAAAATATATTTAAAAAACATGTGAACTGTGTGTTCATACTTACTTGTTTCCCCTTAGATTTTGATATTTCATTATGTCATGGAAATGTTATATTAATCTGTGGCTTTTTAGAGAACATTCACATAGGGAATTTTGTAACAAGTAAGAGTTTTGTATCAATTAATATTGCTTGTAGCCTTGAACTGAAGAAAGTTATCTTTTGTTGGCTATTGATTATAGCAAAGGAATCTGTTTGCGTTCATTTTATAAAAGGAAGAAGAAAAACCAAACAGCCATAATGTAGCATCTTTGACCAGATTCTTTTAACATGACTATTTTGTGGTTTATGGATTCCTAGTCTGAAAGGTTGTCTCCAAGTGTTCAAGACAGAATAACTATGTGTCCTAGTTGGAAGGAAACATCTTTCCTTTGCAGCTAACCGAATTGTGCCATGTCTAGCAAGTATCCAGTGCTGCCTTGCTAACACACCTCAGTCCTGATTACAACCTTCCTCCTGCATAGCTTGCACTCTGGTCACTGCCAAATTACAGAGACCTTTCCTCAAAGTGCAGGACAGCATCAAGGAATCCCACTCGTCAGGTTTTCACAGCAGCAAACACACCACCAGTCTCTCTTTCCTATGCTTCCGTGCAGAAGTTATTGCTGGCAGTGAGCCCAGCTGTCAGCAGTACAGGTAATTCAAGCCATTTAAATTCTTGAAAAATATTGTTTTGGTCCATTCTATCTATGGCACTGTACTGTGGCAACATATAGTCTAGAGCAGTCAAAGAGAAGGAGGAGGTATTTTGTTAGGGGAGAAAGTATGATATTTCAATCCTGTTCTTACCTTTCTTCTCAACTTGCATTAAGGCATTAGTAATGTGAGAAAACTGAAAAAGGAGCTGTGACAATGATGGGAAATCCTGGATCCAGCAACAGAGAACTCATTGCCCTCCCTGGATGTGAAGAGGAGACAGCTGAGTCAGAATGGACAGAGATCTTGATCATCTTGGTGAGGGTTTTGTTGTGGTTTTGGGGTGGGGATTTTTTTGTCTGGTTGGTTGGGTCTTAATATTAATCATATCAATTTAATAAAAGTTCTCCAGGAAAAACTGGATAAAACTCACTGCCTGGAAGACTGCTACCAAATAAAAAGCCAAAATGTTCCTCCAGGGAGGCAACAAGGTACCGGTATTTTTGTCAGAAAATCATTCCTCACTGTACATCTTATTATCAGTTTCTAGCCAAGAAAGGCTTTAAGAGCAACTTTTAAAGAAGGCTTCATATTTCTGGAGGCATGACAGATGTTGTGTCCCACCCCAGGTCACCTGCAAAGAGCCTCCAATCTGCTGTTCATAGCTTTCCCAAATGCCAGCTGAGCCAGACTAATAGTGAAAACAGGCAAGCTTTCACCATTGTATCTTGAGCAGGCTGGAGGTCTGCTCTGTGGGAGAAAGTAGCCTCTGTTTGCATTTGCTTTTTATTTGGATGACCTTCGAGATGCTTAGCATTTATGGGAAAGCCTGGACTGAGCAGAAAAACACATCTCAGGCACTTCCAGGTAGTTTGACTCCTACAACAGGATTCTTGATTTTTCAGTTCCAATCTGCTCCTGGCCACCTGCTTGCCAACAGAACCTGCATATTTATTTTTACATCATTATTTTCAGCTAATAAAGTTGGATTTAAAACTACGAGAACCAACATTAATAACAATAATAACAAATTGGACTCCACCTCTGTCCCCCTACTCCTGAAATTTGCTACTCAAATGTACAGAACATATGTCCCAGGCATGGCTATGTGTATATTACAGCATGCAAATGATCACTGATGCCAGGATTGCATCCAAGCTAAGTGAAAAATCATTACTCATTTGCAATTATTCCAAGCAGTTTTGAGTGGCTGCCAAAATAATAGCACAGCTGGATGGGGAGGGTTAGGGTCTGTTTAAGCTGGCACTCAGGGCCAAAGAAGCTTAGGCAAAGTCACAGCCATGGTTGTCTGGAAGACTCAGCCTTATCCCACCATTGAGATGGTGTGTAACAATATGCATTGTTGTGTGCTAGCAACATCTGCCCAGAAAAATGGGTTACTCTTCCAGTCTCCATTATATTTGAGCTGTTGGAGAACACTGAGTGCCTCTACAGCCACAGATCAGCAAAAAATCAGGACTGTCTGGCTGTGGTAGGTTTGTTAATCATGACACTGTGTTCTTAACACTAATCCAGGTTAGAAATTATAATGGGGTTTATTACAAATACTGTGACTGTGCAAATAGAGTAGAGGTGGAGAAAGCTAAGGCTTAACTCATATTTTATGATCCCTTAGGATCTCCCTGGATGGAACCTTTTCTCCTCATGCCTCTGCTCATTGATCTCTATGTTATGGATTGTCAAATATTCATCTCCAGGAGTGCCATCAGCTAGCAGCCAATGGTAGGAATGATTAAACAGGAGGTTGAAAAATTCATGTGAAACTTGCTCACTTGTAATGAACAGCAGAGAAATAATTTAAGCTGTATTTAACTGGTGCAAAAGAAAAGTACTTAAAAGTTAGGCATTAGAACCAAAATTAGACCCAAGAGCAAAACTCTTGGATTAGCATTATAAAGCATATGCTAATAGTCCAGGGAAAACCCTTTTTTGACTCCACTGTAGGTCTATTAAGTTGCCTCTTCTACTGCTGCCTTAAGATAAAGGTACATTGCATGGTCCCACTGATCTGTGCATGTCATGTTGCTCCAGGGTGTTCAGGCATTGGAATAGGTTGCCCAGGGAGGTGATGGAGTCACCATCCTTGGAAGCATTTAAGAGGTGTCTAGATCTGACACTGGAAGATATGGTTTAGGATTTAGTGGTTACAGAGGAGTGACAGGTTAATGGTTGGACTTGATGATCTCAAAGGTCTCTTCCAGAGTCATCATTCTATGTTCCCAAAGTTTGGTGCTGTTGCTGGCAAAGCTTTTTCTATTCCTACATTACACAGAGCACTGTGCAAATGCTAAACAAAAGGAAATGACATCCAAGTGCTAACAAAGACATGTTGGGTATTCAGATTTTTCCCCTTTTCCCATAGCCAAAGTGGCAGTCAGACAAAGGCTTCTTCTGAATCCTTGCTCATTGTGTGAAGCACAACTCAAACAATCACAAAAGGGTATTAATCATGGCCTGCAATAGCTCTCTAACTATTATTTTTAAAGTTATTCTGCATGCTAAATATAATTTTTAGCAGCTGAGAACTGTGAAACCAATATAGCCCTCATCGGAATGCACATCAGAATGTGCTTTAGAACTATCTATCTCCATACTCAACTTCAACAGTTTATATGCACATAGATCTTCAAGAAAAGTTGGAGGATTTCATGTCTTAATAGCTATGGAAGTATTTATTCCCTCTGGAAAAAAAGTTGGATTAATGTTTGTTAATGCCCAAACTCAAGGTCAAAAAGCAGATTCATGTATTTGGCCTGAAACATTGCCTTGCAAGAGATCAAGATGCCAGAAAGTTATGCTTGATCAGCAGTAGGTGCCCAAGGGATTTGATTGAAAATATTTGGAAGTATTAAATCAATAGCTGTCAAGAGTTCTCTATCTAATAATGCAGTTGTTTTCAGTAAACATCTGTTGAGTGGTTTTAATTCACCTAAGTAAAATATGTTGGAATTTTGGGGTTTTTATGTGTTTCTGGGACATGAGATCACAAATTGCCAAAGAACTTTGGCACAATTAAAAGAAGTGCGAGTCAGACAGAACACTTCAAACACTAGTCAGGGCAAATCCTGAATGTTTGCCAAGTGAAATGCAATTGATCAGGGTTTGTGCACTACTGACTACTGAGAGATGACAAAAATCTGTCTGAGGAATAATTACTGAAAGAGACAGCTGTGGGGTGGGACAGCGTTGGCCTCATATGATCTTTATACAAGAAGTGATTAATATAGAATTACATCTGAGATACAGTATAGTCATAAGACTGAGGGACCTTCTCTCAGAGCTCCTTTTCTCCATCAAAATGAAGCAGAGAATGCTTCTATTATTTCACAGGCTCAAAGTTATTCCTAAGGGCAAGAACTAGTCAGCTATGTCGTAGTCTCCCCAGGGAAGCTGTGGAAACCCCTCTGGCTTGATGCAGACAAAGAAAGAAAAAAGCACAGCACAGAGAACAGCCCTGCATTGGCTGATGGGTCAAGTAGATGACCTGATGGGTCTTTTCCATCTATAATTTTATTCTGTGGCTTGGATACTGAAGGCCCTGTGGACATCCACAGTGCTCTTGCTTTCCTGGAAACTTTATTAAAGAGCTGGTTTGGAACTCGGATAACTAATACCACTGAGCAAATGACTCTAGTATGGGGTGAGAGGCAACAAGAATGCCAAAGGGAACATGCCCCACCATGCTAGTTGGATTTATTCTGGCCATTGACACCAGGATTCCCTGAAAAACTTGTATCAATGTAGAATAACTGCAGTGCATGTCAGCATGCTGCTTACATCCATGCAGCAGAAAAACAGTTCATAACCATTTCTTGTACTGTTTATCCAAGATACAGTTTGGATTTATAAGCTCCCATGTGTGGCCTTGTTTAAAGACTTTAGTTCATTAAGAGATGCAGGAATTAATCAAGAAATCCTCACCCAGCAACAAGCATGTCAGTATTTCTTCTCCACTCTTCACCCAGTCTGTGACTATCAGCAGCTTTCTTCCTCTTTGCTATAGCACATCCTTTTGTGAAAGTTGGTACAAGCTCACAGAAGCCACTTATTCATTAGTCCAAAGACCAATTTTCTGCTTTACCCTGTTGCCACTGGAGTTACTTCAGAGGCACACATAATTACAGTTCCACCTCAGAGTATAGCAGGAAGATTCACAATGCCTCTTGTCACCCAAAACTTGGGCAAAGTGACAAGGCTTGGTTCTCCATGTGAGATACACCACAAGCCCCCAGGGCAGAACCAGTTTGTGAACAGTTTCTGCTGCTCCTCAGCTAGCAGTCAGGTTTCCAACAATTTGCAAAATCTAAAGAAATTTTGCCAATACATTAACTAAATGAAATATGGTGGAATTAGCCTATGGCAATCTAGATCTGAATCTAGAAATCTAGTCTGTGGGAGAATGGTGGTACCAGAGGAATATTCTGACTCAGCTGGAGCAGTTTGTCAGATCTGAAAGAACTTTGCCCAGTGGGGACTCACAGCAGGTCACTGCTCTGTTTCTCAAGAGATTGATCACATCTGTTCCCTTTTATGTGAAAGAAACACTTCATTAGGGCCCTATGGAACCTTCTGTTGGGCAATACTGGGCACTCCTGGTTTCATCAAATGATGAATCAGTGGGTTCCATTATTGCTTCATACCTCATACAGTAAAGTTTTGGGTGGGTTCTTGAACAAGAATCTTGGCTCTGAAAGACTGTTTGATATGGTAGCCTAGGACACAGCCATACAATAATTCAAGCACTTCTTAAAATGTGTATGTGTTTACTTACATCAATAAGCATAAACTGAAAGCTATATTTTTTGCTACTGTATAAAATAAAAACACCCCAACACCATTATATCTCTTGGAATTCAGGGGAACCCACACAGAGAAATGTACCATAGAAAAGTATCTTAAGTTCTAGACCTTTCCATCTGCTGCAGAATGGCCCTGTGGAAAAATCTCCTTGAGAACTGAAAGCTGACTGTAAGGGTCCACAAAGGCCTGGTATCCTTGATATTCAGTAAATCAAACTGATCAGGCTAGGGAGAACAGAATCTGGCACTTAGTAAGATAGAAGTTGCTCTTTTAAAAGCCATGTTGGTGTCTTTTGGAATGTTTCCTATGACTTCTGCAGTTTATTACTTGACTCTATTGCAATCCAGTTTAGTCTCTAATTTTCAGAGTAAGTGTGAAGTCTGAATGCATTAGAAAGCATGAAGAAGCACTAGGCTGTTATGCAAGTATGGAAGGTAGCTGTGAATTTAAAAAATACAGTGGGATACTGACTGCTGGAATCAGTGGCATTCAGACTGGGATTTATCAACAGGACTACTTTTAGAGTAAATGAATAGAGAGAAATACTGTGAGTCTTAGGTCCTCAGATGTCATCCCTTTCCTTCCTTCAATTTGGACTGACATGGGGATGGTGGGTTAAAATTTTGCTAGTTACCCTTAATCCAGCACAGCTGTAAATGGACGCAAGGACTAAGACTTGTTCTGCCACAAGTCAGGATTAGTTTACTTCAGTCATTATCCCACAGAAATGCAATAATCTTTTTCAGTGACCTATACTGGCTTCTGTACAACCTTTAAGCATGGAGTTGAAGGTACAGACAGGACATTTGGTCAGCACAAATCCAATCTCAGACTTACCATGTCTAAACATAAACTAGTCATTAGTAAAACAGGTAATTGAACACAGTGTTGATTGAAAGGCTGTTTAACCAATCAGTCTCTTACTACAGAGGGAAGTTCTTGGGGGAAAACTAGTTCTGTTTGTTCACATTCTTACCTTAATGCAATATTGCTGCTATATTTTGTGCTCCAGAAAGCACTAGAGGCTGTGGCTTCACAGCTCTTTCTTTCCGCTAAAGCCTCACACAGATGACACACCCTAGCAGTGCTGGGCCTGAGCTTGGGAACATCAGCCTGTTCCAAAAACCAGAGTTCCCACATAACTACATAATTCACTGCTATCGAGTTACTGGGCTAGCCACAAATTGACTAATGCAATAGTCATCAAGGATCAGGAGGTTGTAGCATGAGTGCTTAATTTTCAGGGGAGGGTGATGTGTCCTTTAGTATCACGAACACTTTATCAACACACAAGTAAGAAATCCACATCTGCCAGCCATGCACAGTACAAAAAAGAAAAGGGAGTCTACAACCTTTAACTTGCAGTGATGTACCTAGACATTAGGGCCTTCCAAAATCTGTCAGTGACATTTGTGCCACGGGGGCTTCCCCAGCTGTGGGGAACAGGCCAAGGACAAGAGAACAGCTGGGACTCAGCACTGCAAAGCATTGCTTGCCCGGCTGTGACTGAGGAATATCATTCGCCGATTGGATATCACTCCCTCTCCCTTTATGTTTTCAGCCCACAAACCTCAATGAAGCTTCTCCTGAGAAATCATTTCACTCTTAGAAAATCAAATTAGTGTTTTTCTAAGGTAGAAGGGCCTTTCAAATTTCTCTTTGACCTTAAGCTTCACGTGACTCTTTCCTTGTTTCTCATAGTCTTTTAGCAACCAAACTGGTTCATAATTTGCAAAGAGAGATTTTGCTCCAGCTATAACAGCTTACATTAGAAGAAAACTACTTACGTCTTCAGTAGCCCAAAATCCTGAACACACTGACCATGTTTTCTTCACTGTACCAACTCAACAATGCTACAAAGCCCCAGGAAGTAGGGGAATGACAACAGGCTGTAATTATTGTCCTGTTCACACCAGCCAGTCTCCTGCTAGCTACCTTTAATTGCTTGAGTCATAGCATCACAGAATGGTTTCAGTTAGAAAGAACCTTAAATATTATCTACTTCCAACCCCCTGATGTGGACACCTGCCACTAGACCAGGCTGCTCAGGGCCCCATCCACAACTCCTCTGAGCAATGGTATATTCACCAGGATGAACATCTGGTGATGATCTGCAAATGGCTGCAAAATGTAAGAGAGTCTGAATTCACTGATTGGAAACTAGCAGGGAGAGTTTATTGAAAGTCTGCCTATGCTCTACTAGAGATGCTAATCCTCTCTGTAGCAATCTGCTTTCTGAAGGAGTTTTCTAAGTGTTAAACCACAAAATCTAAGCTAGGAAGTTGTTTTACAGTAGATCATCCTTCTCTGGATATGCAATACCAGCAATCTTTCTTAGTATTTGATTTGCATAGCAATCAGTGAAGAATGTAGTCCTGGCACTGGTTTTTCTCCAGATAGCTGTTGTATTCATTACATTATTTTATCTTGTTCATATGACAATGGTCATAATTCCATCTAGAATTAATTTATTCAGGCTGCAAACTCATCTTAGTGGCATATGTAAAAAGATAAATCAATTTTGGAAGAGGTAATTATTTAACACCACTGGACTGCCATTCTGGGGGACAGAGAGATTTTTATTGCTTGAGGTGAGCAAATAAACACATTAAGCTTCCCATATCAGGCAGAAACCATAGGACCACAAGGGTGGCATGTACTTACTCTGGGCTTCATAGAATATGTTTCTTTCCATTTTCTAATACTTTGCAATTACCTCTAAAGTTCTGAGCTACCAACAAGATCTACTTAATACAGCTGCTCAAATTAAACCATTTAATTATTTGAGGTCTCCAAGCTCCCAGTGCCATAAGCACAGCTCTCCCTTTCCCACTCATATCTATATCCATAGATGTTCCCTGTTCTCTGTCTTAATGTCCTGAAGAACAGGTGAGACTAAAGAGATTAATCAGTCCCAGAGTGGACTGTAGACACAGGGGCTCTTTCTGCCAGCTCTGCAAAAGAGAAAAAGCAGATGCCTTTTGTTTGGTGCTTTGAACACTCAGTACAGAGAGTTAATGGATCAGTCTGTATTTCTATCTTTCTTTCCTGAAATTTGGCTTTATGCCACCTGCTGCTTCTGACCTGAAGGGACCAGGTACTGTGGTAAGGTATGAAGGAGTTCACATGCTAGGCTTGGTGGCATAATTTTGGGCACCATTTCATTCCCTAGAGCAACGATTCTGATGCCCTTTAATGTCAGTAATCTCTGAAATTACTGTAAAAAGCAGAAACAAATTCTGTACATTCAAAGGAGCAAAAGGGGAAAATAAAAATAATGGATTGACTTTCAGAGCCCAACCTGATACGTATTTGGCTCTAAGTAAAAACCTCTGTGGTATCACAGCAGGAGGTGGTCGAAGGACTCTATTTTTTTTTAATTTTAAAGAGACATTTACAGTACCTGAGGGAAAAAAAGAAGTAAGAAACAATTTTCTAATTATCTTCTGTAATGAGAGGGAGGAGTGGAAGGGAACCCCTCATACAGCATTGATTGAAATGCTGTCAAGTGCTGTTCAGCTGAACTTTTTCTACAGTGACTCTAAGCCATGAGCTAACTTTAATATTTACTGTTGCTTTCTCTGTGTATGTACTTAAATGTCTTCTAGTAAAACTGCAAAGCCCAAAGCCACTGGTCAGCATCAGCCAAACTGAACCAAGCTCTAAATGTCTAACAGCTGGTGAGCTCATAAATGCCTTTCTGGAAAGCAGACAGTGAAGGAGAGTTTGGATTAGTTGCCACCCTAATGAGAGCAGGCAGCAAGAGCTTCACCTGTGTTAGACTGCAGCCAGTGGGAAGGAGCTGCTACCAGTGCTCAGTCCTTGTGGGGACTAGCCCTGACTGGACCCTGGCTCTTCCTAGACATACAAGCTTTGCTTTTAGGGTGCCAGACTGCTCTTATTTCAGGTCTGAACTCCTACCCCAATATTAGTGTTGAAAAGAGCTCCATATATCAGAAATCTCACAGCACAGTTTAGACATGAGCTCACCTGTGATCAGTGAGTGGGAAGGCAACTCCAAAGTAGCTGTCAAATAAAAAAATGTTGCTTGAATCCAAAAATGGAGAAAACCTTTCAGGCAGCTTAGCAAATGGTGTATGGGAGAGTTGGCAAAGCAAGAAGAAACCAGTGAAATAGCTGTTAAATAGCAGCAATTAACTTCCTTAGCTGCCCTTACTTGCTCATGTACTCATGTAGATGGCAAAATATTGTCACTAGAGGATATATATGCTGGGATGATGGGCAAGTGTAGGAGCAGGAGGCAATTAAATGGTTGTAAAAGAGTTGGACAGAATATGACACAGTGCCAGATCCAGCTAATGAACCTGCCTGAATTTATAGCTGAATAAAACATGTTACATAATGGGTCATTTGAGTTCTCAAGTGTAGGTCAGATCTGTGGAGTGGCAGGCATAGCATCATTATTGAAATAAGCATTGGCAAGCATTATGAGCCTACCCTTATGTTTAATAACCTTTAATTTTATAAGCAGTTCTGGATGATAACAAGCTGCTGTTCAGTCAATTAAATGCACACAGAGAAGTGCCTATGGAGGATGGATTACTGGCACAGGGTCAAGGCACTCCTGGGTGAGTGAGACATCTCTCCAGCCATAAAAAATTTTATTTGTTTGTTACTTATGCTCTGGCCCTCTGAGAGCTCAGAGCAAACCTCCACTGACCTATGAAGTTCTGCTTCTGTGCCAAAGTATCTCCATCAGCCACTTCAGCTGCACAACACCTTTCTCCCACCCAGGCCTGTCGGTATTGCCAAAGAGATATTCTCAGCACATCTGTCTGAGACTCAGCTGAGGAAGCACCAGGGCCCTTCTCTGCTCTTTGTTTTCCTTTCCTCTGCTGGAGCTGTGGATGGCTGTGCTGAGCACGGGTGAGATCCCAGGGGCACTCTGAGGATTCAGGGTGAAATCTTGTTCCAGTGAAATCAGTGGGAGCTTTGCCATTGCCTTTGGTGGGGCTGGACTTTATTCATAAAGTGCTGACTGTTCTAATGGATTTACCAGCCCTGCGGGCAGCCCATGCGGAAGTGTAACAGATCTAGCACTCTTGCTTCTAGAAATGAATCCCCTGGCTCAGGCTAAGGGCTGCAGAGAGAAGCTTCCCTGTGCCAAGCCCTTCATCTGGGAAACCTACCACCCTGTAAGCCAGGGACTGAGTGGGGCTGACTTGTGCCTCTGCCATGGGAGGCTAGGCATGCCTGCCCTCCAGCTCTGGGAAAAGCCAACAGTCCCATGGAGGTGTAGCCCAGGTGGTTCTGCATGGCTGGTCCTTCGAGCAACTGCAGCAAGGGTGGCCTTCAGCAGACTCAGCACAAAGATGGCTCCAGCCACCAACATCTGCACATGCAAAGGGGTGAAGTGTGGCTCATTACAGGGCCGGGAAACTGCTGCAGCAGCCAGCACTGACCCTGTGCTACAGCTGCAGAGAGGACTGTGGTCAGAGTGCTGCCTGCCATGTGTACTGCCCTGGCAGGATGGGCACGTTATTTAAAAAGGAAAAAATGAAGGAGAGAGGGAATCCTGCTCCATTGTCCTACTGCAAGTGGAAATGGGCTGAACTAATTCAAACCAAATTCGGAACAGAAACTCCTCCCAGGCGGAGACATTTTTCTGTCAAGTTTCAGCCCTGGGAGAACTTTTACAGCTGAGCAATAAACCCTTGAAACAAAGGTTAAGGGCCTCACTAGCTCCAGGCTTCTAACACAAGGAGCAGCACAGAGCAACAGGCACTCTGTAATCTGTAGGAATGTGTCAAGCTGACGGGAAGTTGGAGGTACTGGGGAAAGGAGGGGGTTAATTACCATAATTGCCCAACAAACATTTCCTAATATTGTCACTTTTTACCCACAAGTTACAATTTCTGTTACTATAGAGGCAAGATGTTGATACTGGACTCATTTTCTGGGTTTTATTCCTTTTTGTCATTTTTCCCATGAACTAATAAGCCACAGTGGATTTGAAAGTATGAGCAAAACTGAACACTATACAAAGCACTTTTATGTTCTATTGACATTTTCTTCCCACCCTAATAATTTAGAGCTGTTAACATAAAAAAAACCAACTAAGATGATCATACTTCCCATCACTTTCATTTCCCAAGTTTATGAAGGAAGAATTGTGAGTAATTTCCCATCGTTATTGTTTGCAGCACAACACATGGTCTCAATTACCAGGATAAGAAGCACAGAGAGGGTATTGGTGAGGATAAATGATTTATCTGTGCATTTCATTCAAAATTCATTTTCCATGCCATAGTTTATATTACTCTGGTCAACCATCATCTTTCTTATTTCACTTTATAAACATAATCCAGCTATTCTGAGCAGTACCCTGGGTCACAAGAGAGCAGTTTGCTGACATATATTTGGAGCAGTGAAGCACACCCAGTGACCCTCCACCAGACCTACTTTCTGCTAATGCTATCTATCCAAGAAGGGTAGATTTGGACAAATAGAGACTAACAGGACACAACTCTTGGATTTGACTTTTGTTCTAATTTCCAAGGAAAGAAAAAGGGACAACAACCAGGATTGGGATCCATTCCCACATTGAACATAATTCTGTGCATTAATACTCAACTTCTTTCTGGAACTTGAAGGTTCTTCACCTGCCTTTGCACTACTGTTGTCTTGAAAATGCCATTTCTGCAGTAATGCCCTGACTGCTGCAGGCCTGTGGCTCCTCTCTCTGATGGGAGCTCTCTGGAGCAGCTGTGTGATAGCCTTGTGGTGCTGTGCTCCTGCTCAGGCAGCAGCCATGGACACAGGGCTGTGCTGAACCAGCATGTGCTATAAAGCAGCAACTTTAGCACAGATCACAGCAGCTCAGATCTGGCACAATAACTAGTTTTATTATTTCAGGACTTGATTGTTGAGATAGATTTGGAGAGTGTCCTACTGCCTGGCTGGGATGGGCTGGTGGCACTGCTGAGCCTGGCAGCAAATGAAGTTTGGTTACTTGCAGACTTTGCAGGGTTGGGGGTTCAGCTGACACTAAAGACAGCATTTCTTTCTTTTTTTTTTGCTCTAGCTGGTGCTCAAAGAGAGTGTTCACCTGCTTCTCTTGTAGGACTGCTCCTGATTAGAGATCATTGTGGACATGAGATGTTTCATGCTTGGGGGGCTGGTGGGGAGGTCTCCCTACATAAATCCTTTATCAATTCGCTGTTTTTTGAGATGAATTCCAGGCTGGTCTGTGGAGAATTCAGGACTGTGCTGTTTGTTAGCACAAATAAACCCAACACAAATAGTTGGTCTTTTCCACCAGAGGGTTGTGCAACTCCTGCCGGACTTGGCCTTCAACCCAGGCCTGGTGGTCACATTGGGACCCACAATTTCCTCCCATGGTTTTATCTGTGCTGCAGAAAACACTGTTGTTCCCAGCATATTTTGGGATATAGGAGTGCATAGTAGGCCTGTGTATGGGTGACAACATGATCTGCAATAAATTCAGTCTCCTAAATGACATAATCATGTTCCAAGGCAAATGCATAATGGGCAAGTTCACACAGAGCTGGCTGTTCACTTAAAAAGTCAACTTTATATCTGAAGATCCCTTTAAAGTGTCTGAATGAATCTAAAGAAATCTGCATGAAAACTGTTTTCAGCTCTTCAGTCTCATTCCCTGAATTTACTTGTTAATTACCTCGTTAGCTGAATTTACTCCTCAAAACATAAACATGCAGTATGGATTGGATCTTTGTTGCATAAGCCAAACCTAAAGTCAGTGCACTCCAGTCTTGGAAATTGCACATGCAACTGCAAGTTAGGAGTCTGGGGAAGGCTTAACTATTTGGAGGACTTCGTGGAGGAGCACAAACCACATCAGACTTCTGGCTGGCCATGCATGGCAGCACCTGCAGTGGGGGAACAGATCTCACTGCTGGTGCAGTGTAACAGGCATGTGCTCAGGGCAGTGCAGGCCTTTGGGCTCCCACACTGTGAACCACTTTCTGCATGATTTGTCTTGGGACTCACCTCTTTACTCTGCTTGTTTTGGTTTATATTGTTAACATTCAAAATCAAAGTGAAGCTCAGCCAAAGTGCCAAGACTTCCTGGTTACAGGTTGAAACCAAGCAAAGACTCCATGATTTGTATGGTTTCAACCTAAAATCATAAATCATCTCTTATTCACCTAAAATTTGTTCCAAATTTACTCAAAACTTGGCCTAGGTTTGCCTGAAACTTGGCCCATGATTGCTTGAAACTCAGCCCAGCTTCAGAGAGAGGTTCATGAACCTCCACAAACCTGGCCTGAGCCTTGAGTTTGTAATGAAACCCAAAACCAGGGGAGTTTCACCTGGTTTGGGTTTGGTTATAGACATTTCTCACGGCTCTAGAATTTATTATGATTACAATAACAACACATTTATACAGAGCTGCAACCATGCACACAACACTGCAAAGTGACAAAGTCCAGACAGCTTTGCTACCTGTCCAAGCTCACCCACTGAGTCATGTACTGCACTGCAGCTACAGGCAAACTCAGGCCCAGATGGGCTGCTTAAAAATAGTGATTTCTCCTGGGTTGTCACAAACAAGACAAAATCACCCCAAATCACCTCACACAGGAATGATAGGAATAAAGAATCAACCTCCACAGAAGACTAAGAAGCAGTCCTGTTTTCTGGGCTGGTTCATCCAGCAGCCTGACGGACAAGCCAGGCAAGCTGGCAGAGCCCAGGTCCTGCTCATCAGCAGTGTCACTTTTGATTATCCCCATGCAGCCTGCTGACCTGGATACTTATCCAAAATCTTTTTTTTTTTTTTCAGAGAAAACTGCTGGGCATTGATGTTCTATTTGATTTTGCTTTTAAAACTGATGCTGCTGCATCTGCAGTGGGAGCAGATCCTGGGTGGGTACCTATGGAGAGAACCACTCCAGGGGGTATGTGCTGGAGCACGGGGTCATGCCCTTGGCTTTCTGGAGTGTGGGAAGAGGCCAGGGCTCCACCAGGCTTCATCTGGGACACGTTTTAGTGCAGAGGGGCAGTTCCCATGGCTTTGTGCCTGCTGGGGTTGTCACAACAGCTGATGAGCCCCTGTGGCTCCTTGTCCTCCTCTCCAGAGACAAACACCTCAGTACTTTGGGGCTGCTCCTGGCAGAACAGCCATTGCCTATGGGCTCTCCCAAACCAAAACATCTGGTTCTCAGTTCCTATCCTGTAAAACAAGGATGACAAACACATCCCAACCTCACAAGGGTGTAGTGAGGCACTCACATACTGCAGCCCTGGGAGCCATAGAGAAGCTCATAAACAAACAAACCTGCAGATGTGAGAGCCAAGCCAGGGAGAGGGCTGGGCCTACACTGCTGCCATGTGCAAGGGAAGGGTCCAGCTCGAGAGGGAAAAAGCTCATCCTGGGTACTTAACAAAGGTTTATCACAGCATGACTTTAGCCTGGAAGTACTGAAATACAGTTATCTGTCTAGATTCTTCACGAAAGCCCACATACATTTCTACATGCACATATGGGCATGTGTCTAAGCAGGCTGAGGACTTGGCTGTATAGTAACAAGCAGCAGTGTCACATGCTGGACTGGCCAGCACCACCATGGGGCTACAGCCCAGCTTTGCCAGCACGGTCCCACTGGTCAGGCAGCTTTCTGCCATTGCTGCAGTGCACAGTTAGAAACAGAAAGGAGAGCCCAAAACACAAAAACAAACACTTTGGTGACCTCTCGGACCTCAGGGTTCCTCTCCTGAACTCAAGGGGAAGCTCGTAACTGAGAAGTTGGCTTGGGCGCGATATTCCTCAAAAGCATTTGTTTTGAGGGTGTGAAATATTTGGCAAGATTTAAGGACAGCAGAAGCAGATTTTTGGAATTTGTCAGAGCTGAAGTCAACATCTTCAAGGTTTTTGCTGCATAGAAAGAGGGTCTCATCTTTGGGCAAACCAAAGCACTCAGCTCACTCCAGAGGGACCAGGCGTTACCCTCGAAGTGTCTGCAGGAGCACCAAGAGCCTTGGTGAAGGGTGCAGTGATTTGGGCCACACCACAGCACCCTGCCACGACCACCACAAGGCACTGGTGCAGAATGAGCATGTGTGAGTGCTCAGAAGCCACATGCATTGGGGCATTTTGGGCCACTCAATGATTGCAGCATTCTGCTCCCTGTGTTTCTTTCCCTCTTGCTACTACTGCAACTCTGCAATCATTTACATTTTCGTTAGTGTAAATGATGGCACGTTTTGCCCCAGATTACAGCTGTCTGCTTGCCTTATTTCAAGTTTTCACAGCATCCAGAACCAGCATGATCCTGCAGGTTAATGGGATGCCCCAGCCCTGGGCTGCCAACGCGGTTTGCACGCAGAGCCCCTCCACACAGATGTGTAACTGCAGGAGCTCACACAGGGGCTGCACAGGTCTCTGCAGGCATCCAATGTGCTCAGGCCAGGCAACAACTAGAAGCTCTGGGATTTTCTGAACACAAGAGTTTTAGCCAAGTGTTATTCTGCCAAGATTGTGATAACATGAGGGCTTACTCTGGGCGAACACTCTGGTAGGACATTGCCAACCCAGATTTACTGGATTAATCCGGTGTACATCATATCTTGGCCTTAGCTGCTGGCCACTCCTGCAAGCTAAAAGACTTGCTCTGAGGAGAGGGTGAAGTAGACAAGATCCTGGGTCCAGATGTGCCAACTTTTTGTAGCTGGTGTGTCTCAATAGCTCCTGTCCTACCTGGCAGCTGGGGGCACTGAGGGATATGCAGCTCCTGCAGCTCCAGCCTCATCCACTGCCAGACTCTGACTCCCCTTCTACAAATGAAAAGGCAATGATTTTCTCATCACAGCAGTGAAGTTGAAAGAAGAGAAGCTGTCTCCTCCTCATCTGCTGCCTACTACAGACAGTAGCAGCACAACATAAGCTGTTAACCTTGCTAATTTTGGCAGAAACCATCAGACCCACAAGAATACTGTGAGGCTTTAATGCTTCAGGTACAGCATCAGTTTCAAGGGGGAATCCTAAAATTTCCTTCACAGCCAACGTCAATTTTTAAAAGTGGTGAGACGGTTTTGGCAATGCCAGTGCCACCACCCCCAGCTTGGCTTACAGCAGTGGGTTTGGCGCCTTGTGACACACTTACCTGTCCTGGTGCTGCTGGCAGAGACTGGCAGTGCCCAAACCTCATCCCAGGAAGGTGTAGGCAGCTGTTAGACACAAGACATGGTCCTTGCTTTCCAAACAGCTCAGGCCTGTCTGTGCTGAGAAGTCTTGACCTGATTAGCTCTTCCAAAGCACAAAGCTGAACTTGAATCACAGTGTAGAATATTTATCTTACAGAAAACCTGAGTATGACCCTTCAGGACCTGCCATA
Source organism: Acanthisitta chloris (assembly GCF_000695815.1). Lineage (NCBI taxonomy): Eukaryota > Metazoa > Chordata > Aves > Passeriformes > Acanthisittidae > Acanthisitta > Acanthisitta chloris. The sequence continues at coordinate 146,564 of NW_008661098.1, read as the reverse complement.
AGAAAGCAAACACTTGGGGTCCTTTGAAAGTCAGCTTAAAAGGGAGACAGTGGAAACAGTCATGTCCTGCCAAAATACACGTCGCCTGTCAAGTTTACAAGATACTGTTACAACACACAACAAGAGAATGATTCGGTATGTACAGTAACAAGTCATCTTTGTTAAACTCTGTTAACCAAAAATTGCATTTATTTTCCAACGCATGCATCTGTGCAGAGCCCTGTGCACAATCACAGCAGAGAGAAGCCACACCATTCCTTCAAATCATTAAACATTTTGCTATTTCCTTGAATTTGAGGACACACATTCCCAAAGACCTCTGCTTTGGCCTGTCAAGTGCCCTGAGTCATTCTGGGATCCCACTATCAAGTCAAATACAGGAAAGGAAATTATTTCAAAATCACACTGTAAGTTACAAACCAGTTTTTAATTGCAGGTCTCACGCAATGGGATTATGCAACCTTTGTGCTTCACTGACACGCTATGGAAGCTGCAGAAATTCAAACTAATGCAAACAATTGTACACATACAGCAACTAATATTGACAGGCAAAAACGACATCCCAGTTAAAGGGCACTGCTGCAAAGAGACATGAATAAGTGCACAAGGAGATGGATTTTTATGTGCAGATTGGTACAGCAAGATTGGGCTTTCCATTTTCAAATCACTAAAAGAGATGCTGTCAAGATTTCTTGTTTCTGCAGCATAAGAAAGGCAATTTGCAGAACTGTGCAGGCAACACCGGGGCTGGAACACTGGAAAACAATCAAAGAACCTTTGGCATCACAAGGTGTTATACAGAGCATAAATGCAAACCAGCTCCACTGGACAGAGTCCTGACAGGTCTTTCTGAAATCATTTTTCTGAGTTCCTCTCAGTGTTCAAGGGCTGAGAGAAAACACTTAAATCATACACATAAGCATAAACCGTACAATCATGCAAACTGGCACTAAAAATCACTCCCAACCTGCTGAAATAAGAGTGCCATTCACAACTGTTATCTGCTGACTATATCTCGCCTTAGTAACACAACATGTGGACAAAACACTGTTCAACATTTTGGCACACTAATAAATAAAGTCCAGGCATGGTCCATTAAAAATATCCAAGTAACTCTGTGCACAAGCTCCATTTTTTATCTAGTTCTATTTGTTACGCAGAAGAAATCAAAGAGAGCTGAAATCTAATTACAGAAAAGAATACAATTTGGGGTGAATTATTACAGTACATTTCCCTTCCAGAGCTCTTATAGCTCAATGCATGTTCCCTCTATCAACTACAGTGCTGTCCCATCAGCAGTTTCAGCAACACTGTTTGCTGCACTTTTTCTTGCAGATTTCATAGCATCACACCTCAGTACAATGTTCTGCTGCTGCTAAAGACACACCATGGTGTTTGCATACACAGGAACACCCACATCTCTGAAGAATTCATTTAATATTAAAACCAGCCACATCTTGTGATGGCTTTTGGTATTGGATTATCCCTTTATTACCAGGCTTGGGTGATTTGACAGTAGCTGTTGAAGAGGGGGTAAAAGAATAAATATCTTAAGTCAAGGCAGTTTTAGCAAACAAAACTTTTCAAATGAATTGTGTTTTCTGTATAACGATTTAACATCCATTTCTGCATGTTTTGGCTTGCCAAGTTACTATTCAGGTCACATCATTGGAAAAGTTCTAATTTGCTTTCTGGAGCCACTCGATAACTTGAGAGAGGTCCACTGCTGGTTAGATTTGTGAAGATTTCTGTATTCCTTCTGTTCTTCCTTTGCATGAAGAATGAACAGGAGCATCACACCTTCAAGGAGAAATCACCTGGACACACAGACAGATACACAGCCAACCCTACTGACAAATCCTGAAGTGTAAGAATGCAGTTTATCACACTTTTAGCAAGAACACAAGGCCACAGAATAAACTAAAAAAACAAACTGTTTTATTGTGACATTTATGACATTGAACCCTTGTTGATATGAATGACTATGGGTACTCCTGACACGTTACAATATGTCATGGTGTAGGATGGCACTGATTGTCATCTGACTTTTGAGAATGTTTAATGGTCCTTACTGACCTCAGTGCATTTGGCAAGTCACAGAAACTTTATCATCAGGTTTGTGTATACAGTTAACAAGTAGTTGGTCTTATAAGCACCATTACAAACCCTCACATTAAGGGTATTATTAATCTAGTTTACAAATGCTTCATTGATAAAAATAGCATGATTACAGTATACACACACTTAATTTACATGTAATGTATTATAGGCATAACTGAGATAAACTACTGAGCTAACTTTGGTTGATTGAAGTATTTAGACTGAATAATGGCAATTTTGGCTTCTAAGTTGTGTAAATATTACAGTGCATTTATAAATCTAGGTTGAAAATTTACTAGCACCAAATGGATATCATAAATGGCTGACCTAGTAAGTTGTAGTTGGAGAAGCAAAGTTTAAGAATTACAAAAATAGAGCTGTCCATCAGTTGAAAGCACATTCTTGTACCTCTGCTGAAATGATGACGTGTCTCAGCATCAGTGGCCAACTTCCAATGATAAAAGTCCCAGTTTTCAAGATTCAACATATCAAGGTAGCTCAGCTACACGTAAAAGCCTGAGAAAGTGGTAGTTTTGAGCTAGGGTATTCATCCTGTACCTTGTTTATGTGGTAATATAATAGTGCTTGTTCATACAAATGTACTCATGTAAAATTGTACCTATGATATGGAGAATCTGATTGGGAGAAATATTCAGTCCTACCTATCTATCTTTGGTTTAATTATTTGGTCTTTGGTTGATGAATTAATGAAGCAATATCTGAATTTTCATTTTCAGGTTATCTCCCAGCTCACCACTGAGGTAGTCTTTGTCATGTTTCTCTTCAAGCTGGTTAAGTTCCTTCTTTTTATAGAGTGGAATACTACTGATTTGTAATGAATAGTTTCCAGGCACTGGCTTCTTCTTTGTGAAATGAAGGTAACTTATCCCGTCCTTCTTATTGATTCTAAAGAAACCATCTTCATTTCCGGAGTCAATTAAATATCGGTTATGGTTTGTCAGTGTTGTCAGGGCAGGAAGCAGTTCCAGGATGCGATCTTTGTTACTGAGATCCGAGATGTTGATGGAGAAGACTGCTGCTTTCTCAATATCCCAGCTGGCCAGACTGATGGGTGGCTCCAGCTCTTGCTGCTCCTGCACAAGAACAAAGGGTGTTAGTTGGCTTTGTCGGAGAGCATTTCACGTGTGCCTCTATGTATTTCTCACCCATCTCATTCATTATTAATTAAACTGTTTGAAAAAGGAACTTCTGTAACATCATCTGTCAAATCCACTATTATGGGCCTAGGACTTTTCAGGATGAAGTCCAGTGTTTTGTCACCATCCCTGCATGGATAATTGGAGCTTGAGACATGCCCTGGAAGTTTCTGTGCATGGGTCCTGCTGCCAGACAAAGCCTCCCTACACTTGGAGCCCATGATCAGCTTCCCACAAAGAGAGCAGCTAAGACACACTTCTCCTCTCTGCTAATGAGAACAATGAGCAAAGGAGAGCAGGAGCTGTGGGGGAGGCACATCATTTAGGTGGGAGTTTTCTGCTTTGCAAGATTCACTTTGCTTAGGTGTGGAGCCACAGCAGCCTGCAGGTGCAGCAGAGTGCTGGAAAGGCAGCCTCACCCCCCACCTCTGACTGGACTCCCCATGAGTCACACTGCAGTGACAAAATGGTAACATTTCAAACAGCACATCAGCAGCAACATTTTCAGTTGGAAAGCAAGGGAAGCTCTACATCACCTATGAGACAAATCCAGCACTTAATCACAGAGAGTAGTGAAACACATGGAAGAAATACAGTTTACAACCCTACTGTGCCCAAAATCAAATGTCCACACTCTTTGGGCAAAAACACTCTCCTGTCTTCCCGTGTTAGCATTGATGCATTGAACATCTAATGGAAACAGCAAACAAGCTCCTGAATCCCTCACGTTTGTGTGTGGAAAAGCAAGTTCTTTGGCACATACACATGAGCAGAGAGTCCAGGTGACACCTAGCTCAGAGCAGTGATGGACTGACAACATTTTACCAGAGTCTTCTGTATCTCAGTTATATTTTAGGCTGGTAGATTTGGCCCCAGGATGGCAACACTCTGGACAAGCCCCAGGAACGGCTGCAGCTCTGGCCTCCCTCCAGGTAAGCGTGCCTGTCCAGAGCTCTGTGTTTGCTTTGGAGAGGGCTCCAGCCCCAGCCACACAATACAGCACTGCTTGGCAGGGTCCACATCCACCCTGACTAACACATCCTGCCTTTATGGCCACAAGGTCACACGAAGCTCTCACACCTGCTGCCCTCTGGCAGCAGAGCCCGATTTGCTGCCGAGTGGACTGCTCTCTACACAGCTGGTGGGCACATATTCTAGTATTTGTTACAACATAGATATTAGGCACACAGGGGCTTCAGAGCATGACCTTTGCCTAATGACAGTGTAAACCCTCAGAAAGCCCACAAACACTACCTGACATCCAAACCCAGCTTTGGTATAGTTTGTTTGGGGTGTAGATTTTTCCTGAGGCATTGTCTCTTGGCACACCTCCTTCCAAGTCCAGCTTTTGCAAGACAACTGCAAACCCTTTTCCCCCAAAAGGGTCAATTACCTCTGCTTCACTTGCAGTTTCATTAGTGCTTCTGCGTTTCCTTCCCCTCTTGGGATAGCCATTGATTTTACATTCATAACAAGCTTCTGGAGAGAGGGAGTTGTCGTCTACTTCTCCACTGAGTGAAAGCTCTTGTCCTTGACCTCTGCCTAGCCCCACTCCAGAAACACAGTGTCTGAGGAAGGAAGAAATTCAAAATTAATTCCAGTGAGACACAGATCTTATCAAAAGCTGAATTTGGGGGCCTGTGAGTACAAAGAATAAAGCAATTATGTTGTGTTCATTTCCTAGGAAAAATTTCTGCTGGAGTCAACAGACAAAATTCTCACTGAATCACAGTGCAGCTACCTCTGATTTCAAGAGTCTGGCTCCACAAGGCTTTGCCCAAGCGAGACCTGCCAATATCTAACAGTTTCAAAAACAGAGGCTTAAGCTCTGAGTTGATATTAGTAGTTTCTGTTATCCAGCCTGGAACACATTTAAAGAGACCAATTTTCAGAAACTGCTGCAAAGTCTGCAAAGTGAGGTCTTTCATAAATGCATCCCAAAGCTTTTACTCACTTCTAAAATTTAAGGCACAGTCTTTCTGCTTTCCATTTGGGTTGCTTGGTCATCTATGATGCACAGCCCTAACACTCTCACTGGGGCAAGTCAAAATTGGTGTTCTCAATAAAGCAGACATTTATTTAAAAAAAATAATCCTTGAAAACAAAGAAGAATATGGAACATACAAGAATATAAGAGCATACAGAATCGTTATTCCAGCCAGCAGGTGAAGTCACTTGTACAATGTAATTTCTCTTTGCAGCTGGCAGTGGTGTTATTATTAATGTTTGTTTCACTAGGTTATTTTTAAGGAGACAAATGACACACCACAAATCACAGCAAGGTGTATGAGCTCCCAAGTGGCAAACTCAGAGGGCCTGGCTAGCTGCTGAGGTGTGCAGGAGGGGTGAAAGCAGTAGCTTAAAAGAGATGATTGAACCTGGTAGCCCTGAGCAAATGTCAATAAGCATTAAAATCCTCCCTTCCAACAGTTACCTGATCCCCCCACAACTCCAACATCGACAGGTGCATCCAACTCTTGAGCACCTCCCCAGTCCTATCCCTCTTTAATTGCTGACAATCCCCCTGGTTCTGCTGCACCTCACTACAAAGAAAGGAGTGGACTCTGTCCCCTTGGTATCTGTTAGTTTAAAATGAGAATCCCTTACCCTTGTCCTATTCTGAAGTAACCAGGTGGACATCCACAGACATAGCCACCTTCAGTGTTTGAACAACCATAACTGCATGGGGCTTGTGCAGAACCGCATTCATTGATATCTTGGCAACCTCCACTAAACTGCTCATACTGAAATCCAGTAGGGCACATACATTTATAGCTTCCCAAAGTATTGTGGCAAGATGCTCCTCCACAAATGTGTGCACTGAGACATTCGTTTTCATCTGGAAAAGAAGCAGAACATACCATGTTAAGTTTTACTCTCAGGTGTAGTCCAGCCTACTCCTAGAAAGTTGTGCTTGATTGCTGCTAAACATGCTGCCACATCAGATGGACACAGCACAGAACAGGCCTTGGCCTCACCCTTGGCTGGAGCAGCAGTCGCTAGGAGATGACTATAACCATACAACACAGCAGTATTTGGGCTACTCTACAGAAGATGTTTCATGCCACGTCAGCTCATGCTCATTTTTTAGCCTTTTTTTTTTTGTTCCAGAAACAACTGAGAAGAATAAAACTTTGTACAGCCAACAATCTAGTCCAACAATGCCTTGTCCATAATGCTATTCAACATTAAAGGAAAAAGAATAAGGAATCAAGCCCAGACACCTTTTCCAGGCACTAAAAATTCCTCCCTACACCCTCACATTTAAGCATTAGGTACAGGTAAGGCACAGGAACAAGGAGTAAAATAAAAATAAAAGCAGCTGTAAGTATAAAAAACTGCCACATTCTGAGCCAGCCCTTTTCCAGTCTTCCCAAGTGTGGTAGTGTAGGAGTTTGAGGTCAGTTCAGGCTTATTTACTGTAAATGGCTACTTTCTGAAAGGTAGTTGGTCTGATTTTTTTTTGTCTGGTTTGCACATAGCTCCCAAAAGTTCTGAAAGCTAATGTTCCCCATTGTGCATTGCATGTGTGTGTGCACACACATCAGAAATGCCCTCTGAGAGTACAGAGCAGCATCTCTGACCTCAGCATCCAGGTTACAGGAGAGGAAGTACTAAGTCAGAGCATTATTGTCTTTTTCTAAACAATGTGCTGTTTGCCCTTTATTTAAAAGCAATGCCTTTCCTTCTTGCAGCCTGATTTACAGCATGGTGCACTATGGAATTGCCTGAGCAGGGGATGCAGTCACAGACAGCACAAGACATGGGAGGAACCAAAGCATTCTTCAGTGATTATCTAAATGTGTTGCAGCAACATCAAAAGTCCCTGAACGCTTCATTAAATAAGCTAAAAAAGACACAAACTGTTTGCAGAGTTGGGATTGCCAAGGAATATGAAGGAATTGTCACGGAAAAACGTTATTACATGGATCTTTCTCCTGTGGTACACCCAGGAGAACTAGATAAGTATCTTATGCATATACAGTTACAGAACATGTGGAGACCACAAAGTATTAAAACCTGGGGCTGAATTCTGTATTCCCCAAGCCTGCAGGGGTTTGCCATAAACTCAGAGTCATGTTTCAGTATTTGTCACACCTAACAGCAATTATGTCAACATCATAAATGCGTGTCTAGGCCACAGAAGGTTACAGTGAACAGATATGCTCATTTCACCACACTCCCCAGCAGCAAGAGCGTGGACACTACTGAGGTTAATTCCCATGTTTTTGGTGGTTGTTGAAGGAAAAAATAATAAGAAAAAGTGAAAAACCCCAAACAGTTATGGAAGCTTCAGACTCTACGTGAGCTGTGCTGTCAGGCCCCAGCCTTGCTCCCCCATGCATGGCAGCTCTGTCGTGCTCACCTCCAGCAAGGAGAGATGCCATGAGGATGGAGGGAACCAATCCCCCTTCCCTGCAGCTTTGGGTTTCTCCCTGGACTGTCCCAAGTCCAAGAAGGTGGAAGTGCTGGCTGAGTCTTGCCCCAGTTGTGACTCTTAGAGTAGTTTTCCCTGGTGAAGTTTCTGGTGACCAGTATTTTAGTGCCAAGGCCTTTCTTTCAGTGGGGGAAATACCAGTGTTTGTGCATTTTGAAACTGTTATTCCCTGTCTAAATCTAAACAGTAGTCAATGGGCTCAAAATCTGGAGCAACTTTATAGACCTGGTTTGGAATTATACTGAGTTACATGCTTTCACCCAGGAAAACTTGGAAACACCCAAGATGTTTTGCAAAACTCAGCACTGCACTGTTTCAGATTCCACAGTGTCCTCCAGCAGCCAGATGTGACAGTGCTGGTTTGTTTTTTTATCCTCCTGCAGATTAAATTCTGATTCAGCCCTAAACTCTGCTAATTTAATTAACACTTAAAACCCTCATATGTTTGTGCTCCCTGCTTTTTCTCTGTATGTTACAGGCATAGAGTGCTAGAGCACAAGCAAGCAAATGTCACAGCAAGGACTGCATAAAATGTCAGGAGGTTTGGTAAGCAAAATTAAAAGCAGAGACCTCCCCAGAGCACCACAGTGATAACAAGCAAAGGCATTTTTATGTTTCTGAAAGCAAAGAAAGCCAAACAATGAGTTATAAAGCCCTTTGTTCTCAGAGGTCATCAAACACATCTCTGGGTACCCACACAAGACTTGCTTCCACGAAGCCCATTAAACGTGATGAAAACTGCACATAACTGTCACCAGAGGAAAAATGATTCCTGTTTCTCGTTTGAATATGCTACATACTACACTGCTGAAATGTGCAGGGGCTTTTCCCATGATTGCTGCAGTTCTGACTGCTCAAGTCATATCCAGCATCAATACTCTGCACATGCAGCTACATCTATGAGGGCTCAGAGACTTGGGATAGAAACAAAGTTTGGATAGGGAAGAAATAGGCATTTTAATTCACCAGTGTATTTTAGTTATTAACATAACTAAAGAGCACTAACATTTGTTACTTATAAACAGAATTAAGCACTCATTGTAAACTGTATTCAAAGCTGCAAGGAAGCACCTTTAGACAGATAGCAGCAGCTTTGCTCAAATACAACAGATGTTAATTCTGTACTGAGAAGGGGCTTAAGCACAGCAGCCTGTAGGTGTTGTCAGAATGACAAAAGCACAGATCAAATGGGATTTGAATACAATTTTAGATGCTTTGGGCCAGAAGTTGAATTTTATAATTTAACAATCCAAACTTGTAGTTCTGCCAGGTTCAATCTACCATCTGCTCTTAGTCAGGACCTGTGTCTAAGCACAGACTGTTGCAAGGCTGAGTAAGATTTCCTTTGTTCAGACCACAAAATACACAAGGAACACAAGTTCACTCAAAGTCAATACAACTTCTAGCTCCAATAAGGATAATTTTGTGCTTAACACTTGTTGAACCAGGACACAGACTACTGGGTGCTTCATATCCCTTTGCCTTTCCCAGGAGTGCACACTGGTAATCAAACTCTGCTGAGCTTAGCAAATTATAATCAGAAAAAGAAAATACAGCAAACTGCACCACCATTGCCCTTCACTGCTTGCTGCTAACAAAGGAAATGTGCATTTGAATATATGAATTAGCAAAAGTGACTTGCCAACACATTGATTCCACTGGTAATGCTGGAGATATCCTTGTGGGCAGCTACACCTGTATCCTCCAATTATATTTTGGCAGCCATGCTGACACCGGTGGTTTCCATCACATTCATCAACATCTAAAATGGTGAAAGACACACTCAGATTGGGGAGAAAAGCTCAAATTATATTTGAAAAGTATGTTACAAATAATCATGTATGTTCATATATATACAGAGAGGTATATTTCGGGTTCTTTGAAAAACCTGCTCAGTGCTGAGAGACCACTTTGGGCCTTTCAGGTTTGGATTTCAGGCTCCACAGCAAGTAATTTAGGGCTGAAAACCATGGAAAAGTTCACGTTCACCCGTAATTTTCAGAGTTTTTGCATTCTGCTATGAGGCAGACAGCAGAACACCATTTGTATATGGGATCCCCAATGCTTTCCTAAGGGTCCCAGTTCCATGGCAGACAGACCCATACATGTACCCAGGCATCCAACCCAGGAATCCCAGAATATCTCTTTCCAAAACAAACCAAACACTAGAGGCCCAGAGGAATAAAGCCTACAGCCCTTGAACTCTCTCTTTAGCAGGTTGCCTTGGAGATGCAAGACTTCCTGTCCTTGGTGAGTCCCACAGAGATCCATGCAGGATTCATCAGAAGTTCACTGAACTTACAACACTTAAGTTAAAACATTCCAAGCTAAATTGACATCTCCTCAGAAAATATCTGTCCAGCTCTTTAGCATCCTGCAATGCATTTGTCTATTCAGGCCCATGGAAAGAAATCCTGCCCTATTGCTCAATTTCTGGACTCCCTTCAATCTGCACATGCTTACTCCATAGGTTTTGGTGCTTACTCCATAGGTCCTTCCTCGGATGACAGAGAGAAGATGGAGGAAGCAAGAGAAGGCCAAGTTAAATGCAGCGTGTTGTACCTACCTTCACAGCTCTGCCCAGTCTGATCGAGTGAGAAGCCACGTTGACACTCACACACAAAACTTCCTGGCGTATTCTGGCAAATTCCCTTTGCCCCACAGAGGTTGATTTCAGTAGCACACTCGTTGTTATCTGAAGGAAACCAAAGCCTTGATGTTAGTTTGTAGCCTGCTAACAAGGAGCAGGTTGTGGCAGGAGGCAAAGGCACATGACTAATGCAGCTCTCACTGCCCTCTTAGTTTCACTTTGCACTACAGGAGAGCTTGTATTAGCTTCTTGTAAATTTGGAAACACAACTGTGGGAAGGGAAACAGTCCTTTTTTTCACCAAGAATACGGAGTTTGGTGTTCTAGTCTTCAAATCCCCCACAATTCACACCCATAACAGAGGATCATCAGACTGACACACAAGCAGGATCGAAATTCCAGAGCAGAGAGTGTATTTTGCTGGAAATAGTTTAGTTTTACATTTCCACAGATACAATGGGTATGTGCTTAAAGGACAACTGCAGAAATGTATGTCTCACAGTTATTGTTTCAAGAAGCCTTGACGTGATCTCTAACATGGATTCTGCAATGAACTACAAGAACAGAAACAGAACTCTTTTTTGCTCAATGGGTAAGAAAAGGTAAGGCAAGAACTACAAATTGGGGGTTTTACTGTCTGGTTCCTGCAAGTGCAAAATTCAAAGACACAGATTATATGAAAGCAAGGGAAGTAAGTGGGAGGACCTCTTTGCATGTTCTGCTCTGGTGGAACTGGCCAGTGTTTCCATTTGGTTTCTCAGGAAGATGATTTTACCTCCTTGCTACTTTGCTTTTGGAATAAGGGTCAGTAATAAATTCCAAATCTGTGTCCACCTTCCCATGACACTTACCAATGCAGGCTGTGTGGTGCTGAGTGAATCCAGGAGGGCATTTGCAGGTGAAACCCCCAATAGTGTTGACACAAAGGAACTGGCAGTTGTGCTGCTTTGTTGCACATTCATCAAGATCTAAAGAAGCCAAGAAAATATCTTTCACTTATGTTCCCTGGACTTAGAAAGAAGGGATTACAAATAAATAACATAGCAAATAAAGCCTTTTGAATCTACATCTCACTTTCCACACTGATTTCCAGTTCCTCTCACATGAAGTCCCACATGTAATGAAATGGACTTTGGAGCTACACTAGTGCCCATGCTAACACTGAATTACAGACACCACTCTCATCTGTCTGAAAGTTGCTGTTACATAATACATGTCTGCCCAGACAACAAATGAGAAGTCACCATCTTCATGAGAAGATCTGGCAGACTGGACAAAAGCATTGCACTGAAGCACACTGTTACTCCAAAAGAAATATTGAAATGCTAACAACAAATTACACAGTTGTTCTCCATGCCAAGTTTAGAATTGCTGCTCTAACTTTTGTGGTTTCAGTCAGATCTTTGCTACCAAGATATATAAATATATGGAATTGTAATGAACATTTCAAAGCCTGTCCTGCTTTGCTGTGCCTTATCCAGCTTGCTGCAGAAGCAGCAGGTTAAAACCCTTGATGCTGGGCAATGCACTGCAAACCATGCTCATCTTTGCATCCATTACAATTCATTTGTCACTGAATAATACGGCTTAACCAACATGGTTACCAAAATAAGGCCAATCATATATACTATTGGTTACAAAATCTTTTAAGATCAGCTGCCATCAACCTGCAAAAATCGCTGTGGGTATATTGTCCATCCAGACCATCAAAGAACTAACTGAAACTCCAGCTCCATCCTACACAGGCCACTTCCACAGTCTTTAGTGGAAATACTCACATGAATCAAGGAGACAGATTTGCATAATTTAAACGTCCTTCCATTTGTTTTTCCCCGTGAAACAAAGAGTTTCTGCAGTAAACTGCTTTCTTGACTTTTACCTTTACAGCTTCTCCCATCTTCTTGCAGAATGTACCCTTTGGGACATGAACACTGGAAGCTCCCCTCTGTGTTTTTGCAGATGAAATTGCAAGGCTTGGGAGACTCATTACATTCATTCAGATCTAGAAGCAGCAAAAGCACATACTTCAGTGCTGGCAACCAAGATTCGTGATGACATCTTTCAAAATGTTCAGGAGAGATCAGAAGACAATCAAAATCCCTAAAGCCTTCTAATGAATGACGCTGTGTTTTCTCATTTTTCAAGTCATGTCTTAGTAATAAACTTTATATACAAACACCACAATGAAAACCCTACCTATGCAAAGGGTGCCAGTTATATCTGTAGTATAGCCAGGGTTGCACAGACACCGGTAAGATCCTCTCTCATTGATGCACTCCCCATTACGGCAGACATCGTGGATAACCTTGCACTCGTCAATATCTGCAATTAAACAAGGGTTAGCTCTCAAAGGGACAAGAACAGGTTTTAGAAAGCTTCAATAGATTCCTCTGACCTGACATAAAGAAACTCACACCATACATAAAATAATTACATAAAATAATGAAATATTGCACAGATTAAGGAGAAATACTAAGTGGAAAAATACAGAATGGAGCATTAATCTAACTTTCAACTACAATGAACAAGCCATAAGTGGAACTGAACAACCAGAGCTGACCATGTATTAGCCTCCACAAATCAAACATCATTTTGCTTTTGTGTACACAAGTAGTTCTTGATGTGCACCTGCAACACACTCCAATGTTAGAGTGCAAATTCCCATCTGAGCACATGTCAGTCAATCAGCAAGCAAAGTATCTGCAAAGATGAGATGTATGTCTGGTCACACAGGGCCTTTGGCTATGCTCCCTCCTCTTCCTGAAGGATTGTACTCTCTCTACATGAAAGCTCTCAGAAAATTTCATAGAATCATCATAGAATCATAGAATTTAGGGGTTGGAACGGATCTTACAGATCACTTAGTCCCACCCCACCCTGCCATGGGCAGGGACACATCCCACTAGATCAGGTTGCTCAAAGCTTCATCCAGCCTGGCCTTGACTATTTCAACTGATGTCCAAAACATTTAGGACCTCACAGTGTTCAAATCTGCATAATAAGAGCTTATAATTTATGACTGAATTTGGCATTATCTAAGAGAATCTTTAACAGAAAAGCCAGTACCTGCTCCACTAGATGTGTATCCTCGGCCATGAGGGCAAAGCTTCTTGAAGGCCACAGTGCCTGGGAAGGGGCAGACCTCACAGTTCTGCCCCCAGCCTCGGCCACCGTCGCAGCAGCATTCAGACTTGGTGACAGAGTTCCTGTTGCTTGATCCGATTTGACACATACTTTGTAAGACTTCAATGAAGCAGTAGCCTTCCCTGTTGTCTGGAAGACAAATGATGCATCACAGAGCATCCTAATGGTGACGACCTCCAGAGGGTCATGAGATACTGGGAATTTAGTCAGGAAGATAACAGAAAGGGCATACTTCACCCTGAGACTGTGGAACTGAGAGCGACAGACTACCAGCACTAAGAAAGAGAGCATGACATCTAAGGGAAACAAAGACAGGAAATTTAGCAAAAGGTGGAAGACAACTTACAATATGCTTATAAAAATAGGTGTTTATGTTTGAACCCAGAGAAAAAGGACTGGCTGAAAATCAGGACCAAAGCAATGTTAGAGCAGTTTTTGGCTGACTGAAACCATGGAACAGTCAGTCAGCTTTCACAGCGAGTCACCCCAACCAGCCTGACTGACACAGGCATACAGTGAGCATGGGAAGAAGCAACTTGCAAGAGGGCACCTACGTACAAAGACTTCTTCCAGAGGCAGGTAAATTCGAGAGTGTGTTTACTCACTGTACATTTCTAAGCTTAATTTCAGCCACAGCTGCTGCTGTCCAAGTGACTGCTCATTCAGGTGTCGATGTGGGACTCACCAAGGCACTCGTCCTGGGCATCGCTGACAGTGAATCCCTCGTTGCACTCACACCTGTAACTTCCCACCGTGTTCACACAACGGCCATTCTCACAGAGCCCAGGTTTGGTCTGACATTCATTCTCATCTGTGGTTTGGAAATTACATGACAAAAATCAAGTTGATTGCTGCATTAATCCAGGTTAGAGAGGTTTGTATGGAATTCTTAAGCTGTGCATTCTACCTGGTTAAACTTTATTTTTTCTTTTACTTTAAAAGTCTCTTTTATACAATTTTCAGAGGAAAAATGCCCATCTGGCTCAAAATATCGTATATTTTGTTACTACATTTTCTGTGCAATATATTCATCACTGGTTTTCAAACATTTTTGTAGTTACAGCTGCAATTCTGAATGCCATCCATGGCTTAAAAACAATTCAGATCTACTCTCATTCATGCTAACAGAGATAAACAAGCCTACAGCAACAGACCCAAATCTCTGCTTTCTTCCCTCAGGGCAATTCAGCAGCAGCAGTATAAACTGATTGTAAAGACAACCACGTCCAGATTTTCTACTTACTGCCCACACCTGGACAGCACAGCAAAGTGTGTACCACACCAGTAGATCCATTACACAGGTAGTTGTGCAATTCTTCCCCTGAGTTCTTAACATTTTGTTAACTCCAGAATTTTTAGCTCTGCTGAGGAACTGTGTGTTTCAAGAGCTTCAACACTTCAGTGTCACTCACCTATACAGCCTTCCCCATCTGGTCTGCGCTGATAACCAGGTCCACAGATACACATATAGGTGCCAATTAGGTTTTTGCACTCCATCTGTTTTGAGTCACAGTCGTGAATTCCTTCTTCACACTCATTCTGATCTAAAACACAAGGTTTAGACTTCATTATATAGAGAGACAATCCTGGAAATTCACAATAGTAAATTCTGACTTTGGAATCTCAATCGTAATCAAACCATATACATACATTTATTGTTCTAAACTAACCATAAAATATACTGGCCTTGAGCAAATTGATTTCTCCCAAATGCCCATTTTTAGGGCAAGACAAAACCACATCATCTGATATGACCTCACTTTAGGCAGATGGATAAGTTTACTGGTAGGACAGGGCTAGTACAATCAAGCGCATAATGCAAACCATAGAATTTCATACCAAATTCCTTCTGACTCAGTTACTTCCTGGGATTAAAACTCTGGCCCAATAGTGCAGTGAGTCAGAGCCCTGCCTCTGCAGGAACTTGGAATCATTATCTCATAACTGTGAGAGTCTGGTAGGAGCTTTACCTCTGCACATTCTCCGGTCCTCGCGCAGAACATACCCCCCAGGGCACTTGCACTCGTAGGATCCAAAAGTGTTCACGCAGCGGAAAGCACAGAGCAGAGGGTTCTGAATGCACTCATTGACATCTGCAGTTGGAGAGACAAAGACCATGGGGGAAGTGAGACACACTTGTGTAAAACTCAGCAGACTTGAGTGCACAGGCTTTAGGTACAAGCAACACCACACACCCAGTTTCCTGAGGGCTAAATTTTTATAGTTGTGCACCCAAGGTTCTACTCATTATGGATTTCTTCACAGAAGCAGGCACCATGCACACCAAGATGTTTGCACAGCTACCTGAAGTTTCAGTACCTTCAGCACAAGCAGCCAAGGGAAATAATTTCCAGATCCATGCTGCCAAAATACTGGCTCAGTTAAAACTGTGTCATTTTTATATCTAGGCTCAGTTTTTATGATTGGGCTTTTTTTAAATTCTACATGCACTTATTCAGCTTCTTCATAAACTAAATTCCATCAAGCAAAATCCTTACTGGAGATGTTATTTTGAAGTGCATTTACATACATTCTGAACTACTTGAGTAATGACTGCTATATAGTGATGTTTATGTACTCCGCTAACAACTCCTCTGCAATTTGAGCTTTCACCCAAATTCCACAGGGAAGTGAATGAAGCTCTAACCGTATATAAAACTAATGCAACCTGATGCAAAAGTAAAAGCATTCTTTTGTATGGGCCTGCAAAGAAATAGATTGTGGCAGATAATTCCAGAACAGCTGTGTCAGGTCAGAAGAGAGTGTCAGAAAGTCCTAGGACATTCTCCTCTCTCTGGTTGTAACAGGAGGAGATGAATATTAAAAATCCTCATATGCAGAGATATTTCCCCTGATACAGCCTCTCAGTTTAAGGACTTCCACAGCCAAAAGCCACAACCAAACTATCAAGCTTAATTTCCACTGATGGATTCCCACACAAATTTGTATAACCTCTCTCTGGGTCAATTTATACTTGTGGCCTCACTAATATTCTGCAGCAAAAAGTTCCACAACTTCAGTAAGAACCATGCACATAAAAATGTTTGCTTTGGTTTGTCTAATATGTTCCCTCTATTTCTGGTACCTTTACCACTTGTGGCTTTATAAATTTAAATCATGTATCTCTTCAACCACATTTTCCACACTGAAAAATTCTAATTTAATTTATTTTCTGCATGTCCCTTCTATAACCCTGATCTTCCTTACTTCTTCCTTTGTGCATTTTCAAATTTTAATTTTTGAAAGGAGACACCAAAGCATGAAAAATATTCAACCTAGGGGGTACCATGGTAATTGTCCAGTATTGTGTTTGTATTTTCTGTTTTGTTCCCAGGCAAATTTTCTATTTTCACCATCCATAGTAATTCTCTTCACTCAAGGGTTGTCTAGGAGGTAGGCAAAAGCCATACACACAGTAAGCAGCACTTCTGGGAAATGTTCTGGAGACACTGCACCCCAACATGCTCCTCTCTAGGCAATCCCTCAGTAGAAACTACCTGAAAGCCTGTTCACCTGACCTCCAGTTAGAAAAAGGAACTACAGTTCAAGGTGGGTGCAGGAAGGAGGAGCCCATTTTTCTGTTTCAGCTAAAGATGCATTGTTCCAAATGTCCATATTTTCAATTTTAAGCTCTTTGCAGCACACAACTACAAGAACAGTCCTTAACACATGGGATTCTCACCTTCACAGGTCATCATTGGCCCAGGCTCAAATCCCTCAACACAGGTGCATTCAAATCCTCCCACCACATTTCTGCAAGTTCCATTTCCACATGGGTTTCCAACAGCACATTCATCAGTATCTGCAAATAGTTACATCAAGACAAGAATACATGGTTATACTCAACCCAAAAAGGTATAATATCTACATTGTTGATGTACAACCAGTAAAGCACAAAAACCCAAGAACTCACTTAAGTTACTGGATTAGAATCACAAACTCTTAGTAAAAATTGGGATTGCTAGAGGTTATCTGGGTCAAACACTTGGCCAGAGCAGAACCAACTTGGAACAGATTGTTCAGGCCCTGCTCTGGCAGGTTTTAAGCACCAGCAGGGATGGAGATTCCACTCAAAATAACACAACCCCACCGCTCCTTAATGCCATGCTTAGTAATACAGGAAAATCTCTAAGATGGAAGGTGGACCAGCTATACTTACCCACACATTCTGCTCCTTGTAGGATGTAACCATACGGACACTCACAGCGGAAGGACCCATCTGTGTTGATACACTGCCCAAACTTACAGTTATCTGGATCAAGGCACTCATCCACATCTTAACCAGAAATACAAACAACACAGTAAGTACAGTTGACTTCATGTGCTTTTAGACTTTTCACAAAGAACAAGAAATATTCCTGAGAGCATAAAAAATACTAATATTTGAATTCTGACAGATTAGGATGAGGGCAGAGAATTTGTTTTGCAGGCCAGCTCTCAGAATGCAGGAAAGAAACTGATTCTAAATGTCAGATATACACCTCTCTGACTGGGGCTATAAGGAGAGCAGCAGATATCAAAAGCAGTAGTCATCCAGTGCTCCTTAAATGCAAACTTTTGCCAACAAGGCTGAAGTGCTGTTTGTGTTGGGAAAGAACAGAATGTACTGAAGGGATCTGGGAAGCTGTGGTTTGCACTTCTGGAGGATTAAAACCATTTACTGTAAACAGGCTACATATATTGTATAAGGAAAGACAAGTATCCTATGCAATCCATTCTCTAGATCCTACATAGGTTTATTAGTTCTAAAAGCAGTTTAACTCCTGACATATGAGATATTGAAGTTTGAATTTGAAATTGGTATGAATAACTGGGAAAAAAGTATAGAAGTTTCCACAGTTCGTGGCTTTTGGAAATAGTTGCAAAGTGTTATTCCCAGTTGAAAGGGAGGTTGGCTTATGGGTAGCAAATGGCACACTGATGCAACAATGGCACTGTGCAGTTCAGGCACTTACCCAGTCTTGCGTCACCAGGTCCCACTAGGATGCCAATTCCAAATGGACAAATCTGTCTGAATGCCTCTGTAAAAAAAAAAAAACAACATGAAAATCAAACCATATGTTAAGTTCTGTCTTGGCAATCAGCATTACTCATGAGCTACACATGTAACCACTGCTACCAGTTCATTCTCCACATGTTCAGGCCCAGAAATAAAGTATGTAGATGTATAAATTTGTAATTTTATATTCATGCAAAAACTGTGTGTTCGCTTTACATTTCATCTGATCTCCTGCACGCATTATGTGTAAAATCCTGTGACTTATTTAACTTTCTTGAGGAGCAAACTCATGCAGTATTTCTATTTTAGAAGTATCAATAGTAGTGACTGCATTGTTTTCTGTTGTAAATGAAAGATTTCCTACATTTTCAGAAGAAGACACAATTTAATCCAGACTCAGCTATCTTAAAGCTATTTCTTTTTTAAGAGATCAGCAAAAAGGCCTTGGTATCATCCTTTGAGAAGATTTTTGACTGTGAAAAATATGGGCTGACATTTCAAGGAAATGCTGTGACGTATGCTGTGCTTTTTCAACTGCCTTTGGTTCATATGATCCACGTCAACAGAATAAAACATGCACAGGCAATAGGCCTAAGAGGAATATTGCAACTGGCACATCTAATTATCTTTTCTACCCTTGGCTTTTGTGAGGATTGTCTGCAAAACATCTCCATGACTTATTAATGAAATGAACTGCAATCATGTATTGCTGAAACCAGTAATGCTGTTAACCGCATTTGTCAGCATGAATTAAAGTCTGTTCAGCAAATTACACCATGATGGTACAGAGGCCTGTGGACTTGCTTGATGCTGCCTTAGTCTAGGAAAGGAAAATGTTTCTTTAGCAAGTCCTCAAGACCTGTGTTTTGTCATTCCCCACTATTTTTGCAAGACATTCACATTGATAAGATTGCAACTTTATGCTTTTTATAATAACAAAATTCAGGTGTGGATCTAGTTTAACTGCCTGGGATTATTTCATGTTTATGGCACCTCTTCCTTAGTTAGATGGATTGCATTTGTGTCTTGCAGGTATTGCTACTCAGAGCCTAACAAGGACTGACTTGCTGCTTTCTGCACGTGACACCTCCACAGCAAAATACTCAGCACCTAATCACAGTAACAAATCTATAAGCAGACAAGGAATATGTTTGAGACCTGACTATCCGAGGAACATGATTTTTGAGACTGCAATGGCATCTACTTTACAGCGAGTAATGACAATTGTTTGGGTTAAACACCTCTGGAAAATTATTTTTCAAAATTGCTTCTAAGAATCTCAGTCTTCTTTCGGTTCTGAGAGGCTATATGACAGTATGGAAAGCTAGTCAATAACGCACCATCTGCTTCCTCTGGGCAGATCTCACAGGGTTCTCCCCATCCCTGTCCCTTCAAGGCGCAGCAACACTCTTGTTTGGAATGGTTTCGGGACTTCGGCACAGAACATTTTCCATCTTCAAATTTGGTATAGCAGTAACTCACTCTCAGATCTGCACAGAATAAAAAAAACCAACTCATTATGAGCACTTAGGGCCACTTTGGCACAATTTTCATTTATAGGTGTTGACTGCAAAATTACAGGAGTCCCTTCACCAAAACACCCAACTTCATCTAAGTCTACGCATAGGGACCATTATTGTCTCTGACTGTGGAAGACCTGAAGCAGGAGGGAAGCTCCCTACCTCAGAAAAGGAAAGTTATGGGATAGAGTGTCCTACTTCAGTCATGGAAAAGGAAGGAGTTTCCTCTTTCGTCCACCAGAAATGGAAGGGCTGTTCTCCTCTCTTATCCTCACTCCTCTTTGTTAAAACTGAGTATTTCCTTAATTTATTTATATTCTACTACTAGTAATAATCGCTTGAGTCAAGAGATTTTAATCAACCTGCAATGACAATAGTGTGTAGTGCTAAAATGAGAGGCAATTTTCAATGGTGCTTTCCTTCCTCATTCTTCCTGGAGGTACACACAAACAAAGCAAACTGTCCCAGTGGCACTATATTTTACTCCCTGAAGCTGGGTAACCAGGATGCTGGAGCAGAGCTGAGATCACAGACCACAAGCATTCAGCAGGCAGAGAGCTGGCAGCTCCCTGCACTGGCAGGGGGACAGCAACAGGGCAGCTATGGAAGCAGCCACTCATCCAGTTTTCCGGCTGTAGCATCAATGCTGGGCAATTTCCAGGTTTTACTAAAGTCCTAGGGAAAGGGAAGTTCTAAACAAAACTTTGGCCTGAAATACTTAGGAAGAAAAAAAAGTCTTCTTCAGGGGATGGAGAGAAGCCACTTGAGGTTCATACACAAGTGTGCATTTTCCTCTGAAGTTCTGTGTGAAACAGTGGTCTGTGTTAATAAAGTAGAAGATTAGGCTGCATTCTTTTTTATGATTTTATTTCTCGGGGTTTTTTTCCTTACCTGAAGAAAACAACACCCTCAGACTGAAGAAACCTCATTTATACAACCTACATAAGCACAGCTAAAACATCCATGCTGCTTTCTTAAAGCTGAGTGAAGTAACTGTGCCAGACTGCATGGTGGTTTGGAGACTTGGATGAATGTTTACTGCAGGTTGGATTCATTTTTACCAAAACCACAATTTCATTTAGCCCACTGTGAAGTGAAGAACTTGCTATGGTGTCAACAAGCATCACCATTCTGTGCCAAGCAAAACTACAGAGGTCCTTATAAAGGTCTTACTCATCAGTGGTTCCCACTGTGCACACTGTGTATAGGACATTTAATGATATATTTAATAATTTCCAAAGCCTTTAAAGTACATCACTGCCTAAAACGTGTTGTGCTTGTTCTTTATACAAAAAAAATAAACAAACTTTTGGCTTTTCATTACTAGATGTTCAGCTTTTAGCATCTGATCTCTGTCTTTGAGTCCATGTTTAGGCTCTGGACCATGTAAGGAGTAATCTGAAAGCCAAAAGATGCTTCAGACTTTTCGAAGCAGATGGATGCTTATTGTCCACACAACACTGTTTGCAAACTTTTTCCAATTATCTTTTTTCCACCCACACATTTGTGGAGAGGAATAGCATGTAACAAGTGTTACGGTGAATATGGTAAGTGCTAGGGACAGCCTTATAACTGGAAGAGCTGCCTTTAGTTTCCTGCCTGTGTTCATGCTCATCTCTGTGTCACACTGCTGTCTATACAGAGTCCAGGTAGCACCAACATTTCTTCCAGGGGTGCAAGAAAGGATTGCAGGGCATCATAATTTCCTCACTTAACCTGGTGCATTTAACATTATCTTCCCCCCTTTTATTGCAATGCTCTGTTTAATGACAACCAGATGTCAGGGCAAGACAGAACCTGGCCCCAGCTACAGAATTTTCATGTTTTCCCTATGAAAAACACTGTTTGAGTCCAGAGTCTCCTTGCTATATTAGAAACAGGACACTAATAAGGCTTTTATGAAACAGCAAACAAATTTTTAAATGCCAGAAAATAGGACTGAACTTACCTTGGCATCGCCTTCCTGTAGAAGACAATACAAAGCCTTCTGGACACAGACATTTAAAACTGCCTGGAGTGTTGCTGCATGTGCCCAGGGCACAAATTTCTGGTTGTTCCACACACTCATCAATGTCTGTAAGAAAAACAATTAAAGAGATGAGAAATAAAAATATTTACACTGCCAGCTGTGATACATAAAAGGCAACCTTGCATGTCATTGACATCTATCAGATTTGACAAACAAAAAGGCCAAACAAAAAGAGAAAGAGAAAATCCAGGTGCAAACCTAGGGTTAGTTTTCAAATCTTCAGGCGGTGGGCAAACTTCAGCAATGTACCACAGCCTGGGATTACAATTTTATTGGGATCAGATCAAGTAGTTTGAGTTCAAACAAAAGCTGGTGAGACTTTTTCTGGGAAGTGAGGGACTTACTAGTGGCTACAGTTCAGAACTGTACACTGCCACAAAACACTAAACATTACTCCTGTTTAGATGCAGAGGAAATTGGTAACAACTGTGAGCAGCTAGGAAAGGGACAGAGGAGGGATTGTTCTGTACACACCTTCACATTTTTCATTCTGCAGGATATATCCAGGAGGACAGATACATCTGAATGAGCCATCCAAGTTCTGACATGTGCCTGGTGAGCATTTTCCAGGGTCCAGTGCACACTCATTGATATCTAAGAGAAAAGAAAGACAATTTATTTGAGATAATTGCTGTTATCTCAATAAATCTCTGGCTGAGGCTGCTTTAATTCTGATTCCATCAAACTGAAGGTGGAACTTCCCAGGAGCAGAAGAGTCCTCGTCCTCCTGTCATTGTTGTCTTCTGCTAGGTACAATGATGACAGTGTGACAGTTCTCTCTGCCCCTACTGTTCTACTAAGCATATCTACCTCCTCAAGGTCTGCTGAGCTTTTTTCTACCCTAAAAGAAAGCACTCACCAACACAAGTCCTTCCATCCAGAGCCACCTCATAGCCATCATTGCAGAGACACTGGAAGGACCCGATCGTGTTCACGCACTGACCGTTCCTGCAGAGCATTCCATTTCCACTTGCACACTCGTCCACATCTAAGAAAAACAACATCAAAAGATATGTAAGAAACACCAGCAACAAGTGAAATTGGGTAGGTGACACTTTTGTTTCCAGTAGATCAACACAGTATCTGACAATACAAAGAATCCAGTTTCAAAAAGTAAGTGAGGAGAAAATACCACTACTGGTCTATGTTATAAACTTGTTACAAACTTGTCAAAGCAGGAGTGAAGAAATGAATGGCATATATCACATGGCAACATTCAAGTGTCTCTAGGAAAGTGAGGAGTGTGTAGACAAAGAGGCCTTTTCAGACTGAAGAAATCATTTTTTGTCTTTAATCATGCAGATCATGCAAGAGAGAAGATGCTACTTATCATTCTGTTATTAGTAGTAGAAAGTCTTAGAAACATGTGACTGGTCTCAGTACTCCTTACCTATGCAGTCATTGTTGTGTGAGAGGATGAACCCCAAATTGCAGCGGCAGTTGAAGGAGCCAATGGTGTTTCTGCAGGTTCCGTTGCCGCAGGCGTCTCTTTCACACTCATTAATATCTACAAAGGGAGAAAACAAGCAGCAAGAACTTAAATCACTGATGGGGAAGAGAAAGTCTGTAGCTATTCTGCAGGCAAGAGAAATAATCCACTGCCAACAGAGTGAATAGAAGGGAAAAAGTTTGTTGTATCTCCCCAAAAGAAGATTTTACGTATGTTTATACACTTGATATTAATATTACAAAAAAAATCAAGGGTCCAACAGTCATTTACCTTACTGTGGCTCCTATCTCATCCTTCCCAAAGGAAGTCAAAGCTATTTTAATCATGATTCTGAAATCTCAACTTGCTCAGACAACAAAGAGCTGTGAATGGGTTAAATACAAAATCTCCTTCTTTATGAAGATGACTCTGTTTCTGAAAAGGGCACTTTTCTGGCAAGAAATCTACTTCGTTTACTCTATTAACAAGCAGGGTGTATACAACTGCTGCATTGCAATATTAACCTATTAAATTCCTTGCCTAAAGGAATAAATGAGACAAGATGCTCCAGAAATTTCTAGGAATAATGAAAGATTTTCCTCAAAAATGAAAACATTGGCAGTTCATTAGACAGGATATATAATTTTAAAGGTTTGCTGTAATGAGATGTTTTTCATTCATTATCAGCTGCTTACCATCTTCAATTGCCAGTTATGGTGATTCTGCACCTTTGCCTGGCAGTAAATGGTTCACAGTCTCAGTTATTGTAATGCAACTCCTTATTACAGAGAGGACAGACTTAGTATCTTAATGGGAGCCTAAGCACAGCTTAACTTGATATACTTGCCTATACACATTGTTCTGTCATCATTGGTCTTGAATCCATTGTGACAAATGCAGTAGAAACTTCCAACTGTGTCAATACACTGCCCATGGCTGCAAATATTGGGAATTTCTTGACATTCATTCCGATCTGAAAACAAACAGGTGCAGCGAAAGTTAAGGCCTCTAAACTACAAGGATGGAAAGATACATTAGCAGCAACCATGATAGTATCCAGTGCACATCCTACTTTAAAATACTATTTTCGATTTATTAATGACAAAAACATTACTAAGTGAACCTCAGAAAAGGAACTATTTGCTTGTAAATTACCTTTTCCAACATTTGTGGAGCTGAAAAAAATGTAGCACAAAATTTTATTTACCAAACACAATCTTGCTGGAGGGAAAGCATATTGCTATGGCTCTGAAAAGTGGAATTAATGACATGACTTGTAAAGGGTCTGAGTCTGAGGGCTCTACTTTGACTGCAGCAGGTAAGAAAGATGCATATGAATCAGTTGGTATTCTTCTCATGACAGCAGCTACTTGCTTTTAGATACATTTGATTGCAGCACAAATTGCTTGATTAACTCATGGAAATCACACAGAATGGAAAGGGAGATGAATCCCACACTGTTCTCACCAAGCTTACAGAGAGATAAAAGGCACTACTGCTATGTAGTCTTCATGCAGAGATAAAACAGCTACACGTATACATATGTGTTGCAGCATTCATGCAATGTGATGATCCTGTGAACTGGACAGAGCCGGAACAGCAAGAAGAGTTACTGTTATACAGTGTCAGAAAATATTCTGTATAATTCTGAAGAGGGAGGAAGCTATCCTGCCAGCTGTGATATGCTGCCTTACAATAGGAGGGCATCTATTACCCGTGTTCAAGAGCTGACTGCTTCCTGCTACTCTCGTTAAGAATGCTTTCAGGCAGAGCCTAGGACTCTATCAATAGTAAATGAAACAAAATGTTAACAAACAAAACGTTTGCTCGCCAGCACAGTTTTTTCCATGACAAATCAGAAACATGAATCAAACGAGGTGTTTCTGTTGACCTCATCACCAACAAGAGCTGGTTTGATTCAATATGCTCCCTTGTGTTTCATCTGCTGCAGCTACAAACTATGAGAACTGAGGTGCTGCCATAAACTTGTATTAAATTGATTAGACTCTAGTGCTCAATAATTTTCTTTTATATGAAATCTAAGCCAAGCAGATGCAGTTTCTTACCAAACCATCCCCAGGTCGTTGCAAAAATAAGAGTCAAGTTGTTCCTAATTGCAAAGAACTTCATGCACTAGATCTTGTACTGCCTCTTCTGCCTCTTCTCTGCACTCCACTTGGCACAGGGAGAATCCTGATAGCCCAATCCCCAGGATTACTGTGCATCACATGGGGCCACAAGGAACTTTGGATGGATGTTCACTGAGGGCCAAGCTCTCCCAATGCTATTAATGATACTGCTGCTAATTAGAGTCTAAAGGAGGCAGAAAGGAAACCAATGGATAACATGATGTCCTAAGAACTCCTAATCTTCACGGCTCAGGAGAGCAGAGATGAAAGGAAAACAATGATTCTCTTTGGTGCTCTGTGAGCAAATGAATAGTGGATTAAAGTCCTAGGGAAAAGTCACTTCTTTTGAGGTAAACAGAGAACATTGTAACTGCTTAAAAAGATTGGAAGTGAGAAATGTCTTAAGTGCCAAAAATTAATTTATATGAAAAAAAATTTATTTTACCTCAGGAGGTAGCACCAGAAGAATGAATGCTACTTTGAAGGCAAGATAAATGCAGTACTTGCAGTACTAGTGGTTGTGATACATCAGGTTGGACTCCACAGCACATAAACTGCTAAGGTGTGATCATTTTCCATGCAGTAGCATGACTGATCCTGCAAGGTGCTTAGCACCCTCTGCTCCCAGCAGAATGGTTGGGAATTTCCTTCCTTTGCTGGATCACATACTTTATCAACCACTTTTATTTTGACTCTAATTGTGTTACTTTATTTTCACCAAGTATAAATTAAGAGCAAAATACAGGGAAGTATTACTGTTCGTGCCAATTAATCTTTGGCATTGTAACCCATATCAGAACCTTCCCTGGCTCTTCCTGTTCTGCTGTAACAAACCCATAACAACAACAATTGCATTAGGAACATATTGAATATTTACATGTGCCACTGCATAGATTAACAAAGCAAAGATTTAGTTCTCATAGTAGTGTTCTGATGGTCCCTACACCCTTTTCCCTCAAGGGTCACATGAAACAATGAAAACTGCACTGCAGGGGAAAGTGAACTTCCTAAAACTCAAGAAGCAAAATCTCAAGGAAAATGTTACCAGTTTCCGTTGTAATTATTATTTTGTTCAGAAATGTATATAATATGTACAGCAGCTTGGCCCACAGCAGTCTTTAAAATCTCTGCAATTCTTCAGGTAAGCAAGATAACATGAATGTCTTTCTGGACTATGATGTTACAAGAAAAATCAAATAGATCAGAAAACTGCAGTCCCAACGCAGTGAATATTTAAAAGGAATGTTCAGAGGTCTGTTTAAATCCATTGCAAGGTTAGGAAGTTTAACAGTAAGTTTTTAAGTTAGTTATTGCATATGGGTTAGCAAGTAAGTCTACCTTATTAGGCACAGACTCCAGCAAGCAGTGAGTTACTGGTAAAAACACAGTGGAAAATAAACTGCTAAACCACATAGAGCAAACTATAACAAAAATCAGAAAACAGTCTAAAGATAGCGAATAAATTGGCCTGCCCTTCCTAGACATCATACAAGCTAAAGAAAAATGCTTGATGTTCATGGGATAAAGTGAAAGGCAAACACCTACTTAGGTTTTTAACTCACATTTATGCATCTGTGGGATGGACCCGGAATGTTTATGGGATGCCCTAAAAGGCTTTAAGAGAAGGGTTCTTGAAGCTCATGGATATGCTTTTCTTAGACTTCTTTAAAATCTCCTCATTCTCCCAGACCCTGACACAAAGAAGCCAGAAGTGCTCACCAGTGCAGCGTCCCGTCGACGTGAATCTGTAGCCAGGCTTGCAGTCACAGCGGTAGCTGCCAGCTGTGTTCACACACTCTGCATTCTGCTGACAAACTGGTCCATTCTGGCATTCATCAATATCTGTCAATACAAAAAAAGGAAATTGATCATTGTAGTAAGCTGGCACAAGAAAGACATCAAACCCACCCTGTGTTTAGTATAAAGAGTATTACTCTACCCAAACACAGGAATTTCTTTCTAATTCTGAAAAAATAAATATATTGATTACTGTAGCTATTTGGTCACGTTTAGGTATCTCCCTGAAAAGATCCCAAACTCACATATTCTGTTTGTGAAATACATTCCTATCTAGAGAATTTATATCATGGTTTTCTGTGGTGTTAGAGGGCCCATGAAAGGCTTATTGCAACACATCACATGGGTGAATTTTAGTCTTAAGACTGATCAGAATAAGTAAACTGCTATGTCTCCACAGATCTCCACTGGGGACCATAAGGATCTCCCTTGAGCAGAATAGGAATCAAGATCATTTGATATTAGTAGCTTTCAATGTAAACACCATCACAAAGTTTTAGGCAAAAAACGTCGATTGACTTTCCCAACTTAAGCATCTGCGAAAAGAGAACTTTATCTCCCTAGAAATGTAACTGGGATTCAGTTAGATGCAGCACTCAGAGGATGCTTTTACTCAAAGCTCTTGATGCCTTGGTTGCAGCAGTCATAACCCACAACAGAGAATGACAAAGATTCATATTGCTATCTTCAGTTTCTCCATTCTGACTAATAAAAAGTTAGGGAATGCTTAAATTGAAAAAAAAATCATGTGCTTATATTTTTTACAAAAATCTTTGTTCCATTAGAAAAAATATCTTGGAATTAAAAAAATTGTGCTCATGATCTGACTCAAGGCTACTATTTTGTTCTTGGCTTTACCGACAAATGTGAAAAACAATGTTTGTTCTCATGACTGCTGACTCATGTGCCTTCAAGGCCTTAGATGTCTGATGGGAAATCTGATATTTTCTATGAAAAGAATTCAAAATGTCTGAACTAACAAAGATTTATAACTCTGATACCAGTATTTTCCCCTCATTAAGGATGACTGGCAAGTGTGTCCGATCTGGCAGTGTCTGAATTGCCAGCTGGTGAAACACTCTCTCTGAATGAGTACAGCACTCTACCTTCACAGATCAGGAGCTTGTCATTGTAGAAGAAACCCACAGGACACTCGCACCGGAAGCTGCCAACCATGTTTATACAGATCCCATTTTCACACACTCCAGGGATCTCTCTGCATTCATCAATATCTGCAAGAATAAATTTTTTTTAGTGTTTGTAAAGAGCATTTCATGCAATCATCTGCTACAGAGTATGTCCTTATGCAGTTATCCTTAGGATAATTATCAAACACATAATGTGAGCATCAGAATGTTCCCAACTGCAACAGAGAGAGAGTCATTCCAAACTGCAGAAATGTAGGTATTTCCTGCTTCCTCAGGCTCTGACTCTTCACAGTATTGAAGGTATATCCTACCACATAGGAATACAGAGGGTAGCACATGTCCTTCTCATGTCTCCCACCCACAGCCCTGACGAACCTCCTCATCTTCCCAAGTGTTACAGTGGAGTTATTGGGAAGAGCCAAACAAAGAGAATGTAACTGTCTTTGGTTTAACACAGGAGAGCATGACTGAACATCAACACTGGTCAGAAGCAGGTTTTGAACTGTTTGACACTGGTTAATCTGAAAAGACTTGAATGGTTTTACATAACAGTTTGAAAGTGCCAATGCCAGGTAACATCTGAAGTGCTGCCAACACGCTATTAATTAGACTGATTAAGCCAGGCAGCTGGAGCTTGCCAATGCTCTATATACACCCGGGTTAAGTAACTGATTTTGGCAGAAAAACACCCAGCTGCTACTGCAATTGTATGTCCTCCCTATTGGGTCCTTACACATCTTTAATATTCTGACAACATGAGAGAGTTCAGGCAGAGGTACTGAGGTACATCAACACAGAATATGGTGGGAAATTATCAGCTAACAGGAGTTTCTATCGGATAATGTTATTGTGTTTTGTTTCTTTTAAATTTTGCTGCTGGATCCAATTCTTCATTTCCTACATTAGATTCTGTAATTCTGAGTCCTCTGATATAAGGGTTGAGTAAAAACAGAACTGTTTCTGTCTCTGAAACAGCCACCTGGAGCAACATATAGAACTTCAATCCAAACAGAAGAGTAATGTCATGTAAGGACTGTAAGCAAATATTACAGGGTACTCAGAGCACTGTCCCTGCAGAGTGGGCTCTGCCTTACACCTTGTGCCTGCAGGTGTGAGGGACATGAGTAACCCCTGTGCAAAAGCAGCAGGCTGAGTGCTACAGCTTCATGAGACCTGCCAAGATCCCAAAGCCATGGGGAGAGCCTGTGATCTGCACAGCATAAAGCTATGTGTGCATGTGTCTCACCACAGGGCTGCACACACTGGGATGTACTGGTGGGCTCTGTGGGATGGCTCTTCTGTTTCCATCAGCTCCTGAGTGTGCATGGCTCCATGGCATGGCAGGGCAGAGAGGCAGACTGTGACACTCCTGCATGTCAATGTCACAGATGCAGCTTTTACCTATGCATGTCAGCATGATCCAAGGGCTCCCTGCTGATGCTGATGAATGGCCCAATTAGCTTGAGCAGATCCTGCAACAACTTGAGCTCATGCAAATAGCTAGAAGGGAGAAATTTGCTTCCAAGAAATGACCTCATAAATAATAAATAACGCACATTTCTGTAACTTCTTTAAAAATTACGTTCCCCACTTTACTAGAAATGTTTCCATCTAACAAGCTGAACATTGCAGCAACAGCTTATTGCTGAAGCATGTGATTACTGCCTATATGCTGTCCCTGTTTGTTACAGGACACATTATCTGCTTCGTATTTGCATTTTTTGTGTGAATAAAAACAAAAGGGAGTCCCATTAGGGATTTAGTCAATTCCTTGTCTTAGAATTCCTCATTTTCTCCCTCTTTTTGTTTTGCAATTTGTTACTCATGATTCAAATGTAACACACAATAACATATGTGAGAAATATTCCAGTTGAGCAGAAAAAAGGATTTTTGTGTCAAACCAATACACAGGGGGACTCATGTGAAATGTCAGATTAAATCTTGCTTTACTTTGAAGGAAAGACTCCCAATTCCTCTCAGACCAAGTGCTGGTTGGCCTTACTCCCAGACCTCTTATTCTCGGTATCTGTGCCCTGCTCATGTAGGCCTGATTACATTTTCTTTGGAGCTGTATGTTGCCTTGATTACAAGCAGCAACTGTCATTGCTGCCAGCAAGGAGAAGCCAGGCAGAAGGTTTGTAGGCTTAGACTTAAACAGAGGGTTGAACTCTATTACACTGTTCAGTTGTCATTCCTCCCATGAAAAAAAATAATTGAGAAAACAAATCTCCCCCCTTCCCTGGGCAGAGGTAGCAAGGAATTTAGTTCAAAACATAAATTACAACTCACCAACTGGTAATCCTGTATAAATGTCAATGAAGAAGCCAGGCCTTTGACTGCCACAGAGTGTGGAGAATTCATCTGCAACAGGAAAACAAAGCAGTGATTAAAGCATTCGGAATTAATCAACAGTCAAAAGTTCATTATATTCTTTGCCCAAGAAAATTCTTCTTCTGCTCTTTCAGCACCAGCAGGGCACATAGAGGTAAGCAGCCTCTTTCCCAAATTCATCATGTGAAGTGCTTAGTATGTACTTGGTTCTCATTCAAAGGCCATTGAAATTAGCAAATAGAAAAACGTAGAGGGATTGGGATCAACGCTGATTTTGCTTTGTGTATGCCTATGTCTGCCTTACAGTGTTTGCACACAAGTCCAGATCTGACTTTTAAAAACCTGAACTACAAGTTGGAAGATAATCAAACAAGCATTTAGGAAGTTGCTCTTGAAGCTAACCACCTCAGACCAGAGTGGGGTGTCCTGCCCTACTCTGCAGAGTCTTACCCAGCAGAGAGGAGTCTTGTATGCCCAGACAAATAGCACAGCAACTCCTACATCTTCAATTTAGCTGTTTAACACAGATCATCCTCAAAGGAGACCAAGGTATATCTGTAAACTCATGGCTACCACTAAGGCCCTTTGTGGCCATCAGCAGCTGAGGCACAGCACAGCACACACTGTATTTGTTGAAGCAATATCAATAAAATCTTGGTCAGTGCCTCAACAAGCATTTGCAAATAGATTAATTGATATAGAGCAAGAAGTCTTCAAGACAGTGAAACTGGCACAAAGAAGGCACAGCCCAGCAGCATGAACACAAACCACTCCCCATATGCCTACATTGTGACTAGGGCTGATCACCTCTAGGCCAAAAACATAAGTAACCACTTCATTTTAGACACACAAGAGCAGAAAAAGACATAGCATCTCTAACAATGCTACACCCACTAGCAGTAATTATGATGTTACCAAGGCTTTCAAATAGCTTCGCAATGCATAAACTTACCTGTGCTTGGGATGGGACACTGTTCACAAGGCTTATTCCATGCACGTCCAATGTTGTAGGAACAGCAGCACATTTTCTTGGTCATATTGAAGAGCAGCTCACCATCACAGGTTTGATTGTCAGCATAGTAATTTCTGTAACACAGACTTCTTCTCATATCTGCGAAAATGAAGAAAACCCCAGGGCAATGCTGTAGACAACTCTTAGGGAAGATGATCTACCTGTCCTAAGGCACTAGGATAAAGATTTAAAGAAACCCCAACATGTACCCATGCAGTTGTTTCCTCCATTGACTTGCATGTAATCAGGAGGACAGATGCAGGTGTAGTTCCCAACAGTATTGTAACATGTTCCAGGTCCACAAATGCCAGGTGTCTCACACTCATTCACATCTAGAACAGAACAAAAAGGCAGTGAGTAAGTGGCCACAGAAGCTTTTTTTTTTTTTGTGCTTCTGAGAACAAAAATATCTCTGTAACACCTGAGGTAGGAAGGTACCTGATCTTTTGCATTTCTGTAGTGTTTGGCACAAAATAGGTTCTATATTAACAATAATAACAGTCTGGAAGACTGAAGACAGGCTGGACAATGGGAAATTTAAGAACTTGATGTGTTGCTTAAAGTTTCATATCCAATACACTCTGAGAGTGGCATGTGATGTGATATACATGTAGTACTGACTGTGGTAGGGAAATGAAAATGTTTCACGGTGCAACCAATATTTTTAATTGGCCATTGGATCAGCAGGAGTGAAAATAAGCAATGGAAACAGCGACACAGACACGCTGCAACCAACCCAGCAGGGTCGTGGGGCAAGTTTGTTCTTTATCTGACTGCTTATTCATTACCCATTACCAAACAATTATTTTTTATAGCTAGTTAGTAAATCATGTTTTACTTAAAGAAAAATTGTCGGGTTTTCTGGTTTTGATCAAAATCTGATAATTTTAAACAGAATTTGCATAGATTTCAACATGGTCAAGGAGGAATTTTCACTCTCTCAAGGCAAGATATCAGCTTATTCCAATTTTCTCACCCTTAGGCTTTGCACTGCTTAGTCTGGTTGTACTCCTTTTCAAGAACAGATTAATTCTCTGCACATTGATCTGTCATCATTTTCAAAGAGTAAAAGCAGAAGATTAGTTAAGGGAAGGCTACGTACCATCGCACACTCGAGTCTCTTCATTCAAGTAGTATCCTGATGGGCACTGACACTGGAAGCTACCAAATGTATTAATACATTTTCCTCCTTGGCAAAGTCCAGGAAGCTCTTGACATTCATCAATATCTGTCCAAACAAAGCCACAAACATTTCATTAATGCTTTACCATGAAAAACAACTATCACTAAAGAGTTTCATAATTTTAGACATATAAACACAGGACAAAGTAAACATTACCTTCTAATATAACTGTAATAGGGTTTGGTCTGAATCCTTCCCCTCCAGGACAAAGAACCTTATACTCAGCTGAAAACAAAATAGATTTATGAGTGTATGATAGCAGAAACATTTTCAGCACAATTATTTTTGAAAATGGATCAGATTATTACAGGTAATTTAAATGTTAAGTAACAGTTACAAGATATAGACGTTGGGTTTTACTCTGCAACATCAATACTATTCCATTTCATAATGTAGGTTTCTGTGTAACAGGAAACTTCCTCAGAAATTATAATATTCTGACTAAATAATCTTTCTGAAAGACTAGCAAAGTTTTTGGTTAAGACCTGTGGAAACCTCTTGTCTGCAGGCACACAATAAATGATTACACAGTATTTGAGTTACCTGGCTAAATTAGAAAAAATCCAACAAACTTACTTGTGTTCACAGGTGGGCAATGTTCACAGGGAACTCCCCAAGCTTTGCCCAGGGAGCAGCAGCAGGAGGCCTTGGAAACACCTACTCCAATCTCATTGCTGCAGAATGTGCCACCATTATCTCCACGTGTTTTAATGTCCAGGTAACAGTTGCCAGATCGTGTATCTATTCACAAAGCACATAATGACAAGCACATTTATGAGAGAGCAAAACACAACACAGGATGAGGGGTATCTATAGAAAGTTCTCATTTCTTGTAGGACAGCCAAGGCAACTAACTTGTGTTGCCCAAGAGGGCTCAGCTTTTCCCACTTAGGTAGGTTGGTGGTGCCACATTCCTTGGCTTTGTTGGACATCTCACAGAGTAGGGAATTTACACAGCTTGACCAAGGGCAGTTCAGCCCGGCCTCTTCTCAGTTTCATTCACATTTTCCCCCTCATTTGTACACCCTTCTAGTTCCAGAAACCCACTGCTTTCTCCTCTCCTGAGGTTAACAAGCATGAAAGCATCTACTAAACCTTAGGAATTTCAAATCCATTTGAATTTGACAAGCATCCCTACACCCTCTTAAACAAACAAACCCAAAAGAAATCACAGGATTACTAAGCAGTTGGAGCCTAATACAAGAGTATTTCCAATGGTCATGAAGCTGCACCTAGCCAAGCTGCACTCAATGCTCCAAGTGCATGGGTGGCTTTATGCCACAACTTCATTTGCCTGCCATCTTGGGGCCAGCTGGATGTGGGTTTAAGTTTGCTGAAATTTAAAATTGTCTCATGCCTGCTGTAAATTGTGGACAGCTCTAACAAGCCCCAAGGGGTTGGTTCTGGCAGTCAGGCACTGCTGGCATGTTACATCAACCCTGGACATACTCCTGCTACCCTATTACAACTTCTAAGCCAGGGGCAGTGGGATGGGAACTGAAGAGGCTGTGCCAGTCCTTTTCCATGACTTGGGACTTCATTCCTAGGCAGCTGGCCTTGCAGTCCTTCTGTGGAACTTCACTTGGAAATAACATAAGGAGCGGTGCCTTACCAACACATCCAACTCGTGTGGGATTCAGCTCAAAATCAGGAGGGCACTCACAGGTGTAACTACCAGCAGTATTGATACATGTGCCACTAATGCAGGTTGTAGGATCTGCACATTCATTAACATCTGCAAGAACAAACAGCACAGGGTAAGCAAATACTCAAGGACAATGGAAACCATCAATACATCAGGTACCATATGCTGACTATCACAAATCCATTAGCTATGAGATACTGATCTCCAGAAAGCTCAAAAAATAAATCCTCATTTTAGAAGAACAGAGTTTGAGATGAGCTCATCATTTCTTGGGGAGGGAAAAATGTTTTTCCTGAAAAATCGGTCTATGAACTAAGATTCACAAAAAGGACTAAAAACATACTTAAGGGAAAAATACAAGCCAAGGTCATAGCTTGCTATCCAGTACTGTGAAGTACTGTGCAAGGCACAAAACATCCCTGCCAGAGGGGTTCTCTCTGATCTGTTTTTCCCCTTCTTAAAAGGCTACCAGAGATTGACAAAGAATAGAAAAGAGAAGCGTAAAAAAGGCAAGGAGAATCCTGTGCTATATGGTAGGGAAGTCTGTATTTTCCCATATCCAGCTGGATTTGCATAGCTTTTAAAAAGAATTTCCTAAGGAGCTAACCATGACAGTAACAGAAAATTAAAAAGCATGTTGTTCAAAACTTTTACCTGTGCAGTTACCACCACTTCTGTCCAACTCGTAGCCCACTTCACACTCGCACCGGAAAAGTCCAGGGAGGTTATGACAAGTACCATAGACACAGATGTTGGGAAGTGAGCACTCATCAATATCTGATGGAGGAACAGGAAGGGAAATATATGAGGTTTCCTTATCTTTTTAAGACATGGACAGAAAACTGCAAAAATGTTCAGGAACATTGCCCTGGCAGCCAACAGCTTTTACACACTGTATAAGGCAAGAAAAAGTAATGTGAAAGATTTATGTTCGAGCCTAAGAAACCTAATCCATAACCTTCTTTGGGGGAAAAAGGCTCCCTCCAGTATCTCTGGAAGCAATGCCAGAAACAATCTTAGCTTACTAGTGGGCTAATCTGACAAGTAGCAAAATTAAACATAGCAGAAGATATGCTTTTAAAAAATGAAGTTTATTCTAAATCAGGAGTCATCTGCAGAAAGTTGGACACCAGCAAAGGAAAAGTTTGTGCTCAAAGGTGAACTTCATGTTCACCTTCAGGTTTCTGCACTTGACAGATCTAAAGTTTGGCAAGCAGAGCTCCCTTCTGTGCCTTTTGTCCAAACTGTTGAATCTGATTCAGTATTTACTGAGTGCCACATGCACTGCACAAAGAACAACCAATTTGATACAATAAAAAAGTGAGTGTTTACAAAGGACCTTAAAATACTGCATTTAGTGTACCCATCTGAGAGATCAAGGCAAGTCTGTTTTAGCAACAGGAGCTGGGCTCTATATAAGCTATTTAAAGTTAGCTAAAAGGTTTGAAAGTAAATTGTTTCATGAAACATTCTGAAACCCAATATTGGTTTAGTTTAAAGAAAAATTCACTCTGTTAAATTATTTCACTTGGTAGATTACTAATAAAACACTCAGAACACTTTTCAAGGGGAATAATCCTGTTTATAGTGATGGACTTATGAACTCCATCAAATACCAGTTACTATGAGCTATTCTATGTCAGATGATGTGACTGCATCTTCTTACTTACTTAACTGATTAGTGTTATATCAAATAAGGATTTCAAATGTCCAAATCAAATATATGACCTTAATCATGCTGGTGACATGTTTATTATTTGATTTTTTTGAATCTTTGCATATGCAAAGCTCTGAAGACTGAGTTGTAAAGAGTTAACTGACAGCTCACATTCAAAACTGAACAAACAGGCATGGGATTAATTTGTTTTTTGTGGTCATATAAACTTTCTGCAAGGCTTTCTGCACCTCACAGAAGCCCTCAAAGTATTTTCACTGTATTGGCTACCAAATCACTCTTTTTTGGCTACATAAACACCAGTGCAAAGTAACAACTTTTTCTGTTTAACTCTTATGAATAATATGAAGAACTGGATATAAATGATCAAGATGAAGCAGCAGCTATCAGTGCCATTGGGACCACCAATAGGACACACAAATAATAAGTTGTAAGATCAGCTCTGATAAGCTGTTCTCTCTCTATATATATAATAGGTAGATGAACACCTAGAGCTCCATAATAAATGTATAAACTGCACAAAAAGCAACCACTATTGACAATTTTCATGCAGTTCTCAATACAACCACAACTGCAACCAACTGTAAAAGCTTTGTAACATAAAACACTATTAAGGCAGAGTTTGCTAAATGTTGTTTAAAGCTTACAGAGAATTACCTTCACATGCTTTCCCATCTACACTTGGCAAAAATCCCATGTCACATTCACAGCGATACCCTCCAGGGATATTGAGGCACTGCCCATTTTCACAGAGATTCAGGTTTTCTGAGCATTCATCAAGGTCTGTAGAAGAAAGAGAAATTGCAAGTTTACAGTAAACATGATTTTCTCACCATCGTTTGTTTGAGCTGAAGCATGCAGTGTTTCAAGGACTTTAATTACTCTCTTATCTCTGAACACTTGCAGAAGAAACTGCAATCTAGTTATGTGCAGAGGTTACTACATGTAACAGCTTGGTGTATTTCTGACCTGTTGAAGATACAGCTTCTAATCAAAAGGAAGCTCAGAGAGAGGCACAGACTCCGAAAGTAGCTGCAGTTAATAACAACTGGAGGCAGGACACAGGGTCAAATTTGGACTCAGAGTGAGCACGTGAAATTTATTATAGTTATTGTTTCTATTACAGCAAAGCCTAGAGGCAGTAATTGAAAAAAAAGAGGTTTACTGCAATGAGCAAACATGTGGTAATAGGCAGTTCTCCATGCCAAACATAAAAAAACACTGACAAAAAGTGGCATGAAAAGAACTTGATCAAAATTAAAGTGCAGGTTAACAGCTGATGAGAAAAACAGCCTTGCTACTGGACTCCGCTTGCCTTCAGATAGATTGTGGCCCTTACTCTCTAGCTGAAATGCTTCACATGACAAAAACACCTACTTACTGCAACAGACTCTGGCTGGCAGTGTGAGCTTTGAAAAGCCCATGGCTGGCAAATCAAAGGTAGTACCCACCAGGGCGAATGCAGCACACTTTGGCAGAGAGCTTACAGAACACTTGTGTGCTCTAATTTGAGCCCCAGGCACCTCTTAAATCCATGAACAATCAAGCATCCAAATTTAAAAAAAAAGAGTTCTACAGAATGCAGAAGCTCTGTAAACAGTATTCCATCTGAAGGATGCAGTTTATAGACTCCTGGAAATCATCACACGGGAAATTAGCAAAGAGCACTGGGTTATGAAGGCCACTAAGGAAGCTGAATCAGATTCAAGATTAAATGATACAGAGAGAATTAAACAGATTCCCAGGGCCCAGTTATAATTTGGAATGATTCATATTCAGCCTTAAACCGGATGAGCCAGATTTTCAGATGCCATAAAAACCTGCTGCAATTGAGAGAGTGCTGTTAGTTTGCACCAGCTGAAAATGTGGCCCACCAGCTGTCTGTCACATGGCTCTGTTCCAAACAGCATCACCCTCCATGCAGCATCTCCAGCAACACTGATACCCTTAGTGCAATAGCAGGGCTCCTGGTGACTAAGCACACATGAGCTCATCTGTTCTTCAATGCAGTAGACTTCAGTGTGGGTGGGAAACATCTCTCTAGCAAAGTTTTATATTCACATTTACAGTTTATAAAATGAAGTTTCGGAAGCAGCTACTTCCCTCATGCCAGCACTGCATCCTGACACCATGTCTCAGGATGAGGCAGTAGAGACAGACAGCACACTCACTTGTGGAAAGAACAAACTTCTTTAGGCAATTTTATGAAGGAATTCCAATGCATACGCCCTATTATTTAAGTATTAAAGTGAGTAGCCAAATTATATGATGCAGAATTGTTTTAATCATTTTGCCACTCACTCCAACTAACAAGAAAAGCTCAATGAAAAATTGCATTTTATCAAGTGAAAAAAATGATCGATTTAGACCATGTATAATACACAGTATTTCTTTTAAGTTATGGCAACTTAGGTCAAGGAGAAGCCAAAGGATGATGACATATTTGTGAATCATTTCAAATGTTTAAAAGCTATTTTTGTTTATTGGATCGTAGACTAACTTATGTTGCAAGGGACCACTGGAGGTCATCTGCTGCTCTCCTAAGAAAACTCACCTGTACAAGTGAAGCCATCCCCAGTGTAACCTTCCTTACACAGGCAGCGGTAAGAGCCCATTGTATTCTTGCAGTCAGCATGTGGGCTGCACATGTGGGTTCCATTGGAGCACTCATCCAGATCTTACAAACAAGAAAAAAGGTGAGAAAAAGAAAGAAAACAGAAAAGCAACATTAGTTAAAAAACCACACCAAACTTTCAGTAGTGTATGGCACACAGAAGCTCTACTTTCTATAATCTTCCACAATAAAACCCACGTGTATGTGAGGTCATCTGACTGAAAAAATGGGGAATGGCTTATATGCAGCCATTCAAAGAAGTCTGACAAGGTAACTGTGAATGGGGAAGCTGCAAGGCACTCTCAACACTGGGACCTGTACCTTGTTTACATGGGGAGCACCAGGAGACCTCTCACTGCCTCCCATCAGCTGTCCTAAAGCACACAGTGTCTCCCTCCGTGGTGCAGTGTGTTCTCACCATTTCACAAGCCAAATATGAGATAATGCTGATTTCACAGTTACCATGGTGGAGAATTAGTCCTCCAACAGATCATGTCAAATCGACCTAACAAGCTTGATCACTGTTTGCCTTCTCAATTTATAGGTGTGTTGTTGGGTTTTTACAGAATTGCTAGAACCCCATTGTGGTCTGACCTTACAAACAAATACAAATGCATATAACACTCACCTGTGCACTTGATACCATTTCCAATCCAGCCAGGGCTGCAGCTACATTTGAAACTTCCTGCTGTGTTTGTACATATGGCATGTCTATCACAGTTATGGGCTCCGATTTCACACTCATTGATATCTGTAAAAACACAGAGATGTCTGAGGAGCTCATGGATCACACTTCCTCATATCCAGATAACTGACACTGGAATTTCTCAGGAAAGGTAATGTGAACATGAAAGCAAGCTTGCATTTTTTTTACAACATGGCATTTAAAAATGAAGCAGAAGAGACATAAAATCACAACAAAGTAAAGAAAAGCAAAGAAGAATGGAGCATATTTCAAACATGTGCTGCCCCACTAGTGATTTTTCTGATAGGCATTTAAAGCAGTACTTCTGCAGTTCACTCCAAAGCCTGGTAACTTTCATATTCAAGGAAGAAAACTGTAACTCAGAAAAAAGCTTTCCCAATCTGCCCAGCCTGGAGCCCACAGAGAGGGACTCCATTGGTGGCTCTACAATTCATGGCTTGCTAAAAAGTCTCAGAGGCAATTCTGCTGCCCAGGGACTTGTGGAATGCAGCACTCCCACAGCCCCCACCGTATCTGCATGGATGCTGATGAACACCAGGTAGGCACCACTTGGAAACTCCTCGTAGGATTATCCCTAGGCAGTTAATGAAGCAGGTTCTGCTTTGCCAGAGGCTGTGTGGAAGGTGGAGGATGGGCTGTACCACTATATTTTACATGACAGCAGATGGACTCATCAGGCATACAGTTTATTAGGAACACAGGAAACCTAACACAGTGGAAAAAAGTCACCATCCTTGGAGACAGCAGTCATCCAATCTTCAACACACATGTTCATGCCAGCACATTCTATTTCAGTATTTGCTATTTTCACCTTCTTTTCATTCTTGGGCATTCTCTGACACTGTCAAAATACATAGACTAAAAAAAAATGGAACGCCACTCTTCCTTCTCACGAAACTTTATTAATGCCTCACAGAGGTACTTGGAGAATGTATAAACTCAAAGCAAAGTTTTCAGAAATTACTACTGGTAACTAAAACAGAACTGTCAGGAATTCTTTTGCACATCTGAGCTATGGATTTTACAGTGTTTTCTGTAACTGAGCTCTCTCTAATTGTGCTTTACTTCCATGCAAGATGTAAATTATCTAGAGTTCACATCAAACCACTTAAAATTTATAAAATATTTTTTTAGCCCTCCCAGGTGCCCTCATTGTTGCAGTAAGCCAAATAATCTCATTCTGTACAATAGCTGATGGAAAGGGAAAATAAGCTCACAAACTCTGCAAGATTCCACAGACAAAACCTCAGCTCAGACCCCTCTCAAGAAGCTGATTAAGAAACAGCATCAGTCATCAAGCATGTAACAACCTTTGGGGTTCTCATCCCCAAAATCATAAACATTGATTTCCCTATCATTTTATCTAAAAACAACTAGTTAGCTCTTTAAATAGGGCATGATTGTGGAGCTGTTGGGAAAAGTGCCTAAGTACCATATCTTAACCATTTCCTTTGTAACCCCTTCTTAGGTGTTCCTGCCCACATTTCTCTAGACAAAAGGCTGTGTCCTTTCTCTATGCCCTGTACATATATTTTGCCTTTTCACAAAGGCAACCTGTGACTCCAAGAAGTAGACACTGTCTGTCTATCATCCCAAAATTAAATACTCGAGCTCAGAAAGTACCTAAACTCACTGTTGGTTTGAGGTGTTTTTGTTTGGTTGGTGTAC
The DNA here is from genome assembly GCF_000695815.1 of Acanthisitta chloris. Classification (NCBI taxonomy): domain Eukaryota; kingdom Metazoa; phylum Chordata; class Aves; order Passeriformes; family Acanthisittidae; genus Acanthisitta; species Acanthisitta chloris. Next base: position 105,251 of record NW_008661098.1, on the reverse strand, counting down.
TGGTTTGGGCTGGGGTAGAGATAATTTTCTTCACAACGACTAGTATGGGGCTATGTTTTGGATTTGTGCTGAATACAGGGCTGACAATATGGAGATGTCTGTGTTATTGCTGAGCAGAACTCACACAGAGCCAAGATCTTTACTGTGTTCCATACTGGCAGGGAAGCTGGGGGTGCAGGGGAGATTGGGAGGAAACACAGTTGAGACAGGTGACCCAAACGGACCAAAGGGATATTCCATCCATATGACACCATGCTCAGTATATAAAGTGGGAGAGGAAGGAGGAGGAAGGTGGACATTTGGAGTGATGGTGTTTGTCTTCCCAGGGAACCAGTACACGTGATGGGCACTGCTCTGCTGGAGGTGGCTGAACACCTCCTGCCTGTGGGAAGCAATGAATTAATTCCTTGTTTTGCTTGCTTTGTGTGTGTGCCTTTTGCTTTCCCTATTAAAGTGTCTTTATCTCAACCCACAATTTTTCTGGCTTTTCCCCTTCTGGTTCTCTCCCCGCTCGCACTGGTGGGGGAGTGACGAGTGGCTGTGTGGTGTTTGGTTGCTGGCTGGGGTTAAACCATGACAGTAGGTTTTGTGTTTGCTTGGGGGTTTTTGTTATTGGGGTTTGGAAATTTTTGTGTGTGTTTTTTTGGTTAGTTGGGTTCGGGAGGGGTTTTGAGTTTTTTCCAAGACTGTATAGTGGAATTTCATCCAATCCTACTTTTCTGAGGTTTTTTTTTTCTAAGTGAGGCATTGCTTTGAATCAAACCCCCAGACATGAGTATTCCCATAATCTGAATGCTGATGTCTAGATACAGATCTAAACCTGGCAGCTGGAATCTACTATTAATGAACATTGACTTCACCAACAAGCCTGAAAACATGCAAATGGACACTTACTTTTTAAACATAAAAAAAAGGATCAGAAGCAAATAATGTCAGAGCAGATTTGCCTTTAGCATGTGCAGAAACTCACATGAAGATAACATCACCCTAAACAGGAAACTAGTGTCTATCAAAAATCTTTAGGGTGGTCAGAAAAAAAAAAAAAGACTCATTTTGGCTTGGTCTGAAGGGAAAGACTAGAAGGAATTTAGAGAGGTCAGCTACAGTATACACTGACATAGAAAAGCTGAGGCAAACGCTCTATATTTTAACCTTTACATGATTTTAAAACCCAAACTGTTAAACCACTGCAAACATTAATACTGCACTGTATTTGATTATCTGATACTTTGAAACATACAATCACAAGTTTCCTTATACCCTGCAGAGCACAACAAAACACCACAAAAAACATCATCACTAGAGAAGTTTCTGCCAAGAATTTTTTTAAACCACCAGCAAACACAAACAGAAACTTGCATGCAACAGCTACACCGCAATGAAGTAATGCTCAGGCTCAAATTTAAGACAATGTGAAATAAATTTCCAACTCTACGTAGAGTGACTGTGGATAACATCCCACCTTGCACTGACCCACTAACACTTTGCACCTGAGAGCCCCCACTAACACCTCCCAGTGCAACAGCAGCACTGTGACACTGCTGCCCTCGCAGTGGACACTTGTTGCCCCATCAGTTGTTTGACAGACACACACTAAAAAGTTTGGAATCTTCTGTGGGATGAAAGTTGCAAGCACGAATCTATATCCAAGCACAGGTATTTATAACAGGATCAGCTTTCTCAGAGATCAGCCACTGAAATGCCATTCCACTTGCTTTGAACAAAATCCTAAAATCCTTTTCAGCTTTCTTCCAGGAAAAAATTTTCAACAGATTTCAATGCTTTTTGCCTGGGTAAAGATCAAACAGGGAATGCAAAATGTATTTTCTAATACCATCTACCTTTACAAGGACACTGGAGGGCTTATTTCCACGATGCATGGAAAGGTTTTCAGATACTTAAATGAAAGCTGACTGAGGCATATAAAATACCATCACTGGCTTCATCCCAGATTTTACTTCTTTTCAAAGCTATCTGCATTTAACTGATATGTTGTTTTGCTATAATCCCTATTCTCTCCTTTCATTGCACAGCTAAGTTATAAGCCTACATTTATTGCATTGCAATTATTTCCAAGGCAAAAGATATCTCAGACCAAACACGGTCCTGTGTAAACAGGGCAGTGAAATCAATGGAATTTATGCCTGCTTATACTGGAGCTTAATATGGATTTATGTTGCCATAAGTATTGAATTATGGCTTCACAGAATGAAACAGAAAGAAGTTGAGCTCTGTAGGGGAAAAATTAACATAAATATCTTTAATAAGAGCACGAGTCCAGCCTGTTCTGTCTGCATGGCAGTACAAACAGTACTGCACTCTTCAAATAATCCAACTATTTTCATTTAATTGTTTGAAGACAGAGGCATTACTCGACCTGAGTTAAGGTATCATGACCCAAAGAGCACACAGGAGGACACTATCAAGTCAGGGTTTCACACAATGATGGCCTATTCCCACTGACTTCATGGGGATTTTCACTAAAGAGTAACGGAGTGAGTCACTGATTTATATCAACCTTTTCCTCTGCCTCCAGTATGAGTCCGTGACAAGCCAAGGAAAATAAAGACATTCCAATCCGAGACTGACACTGCATCCTCAGCCAGTCCCACTGTGCCCCAGTCCTGCTGCACACATGTTCTCAGCTTTGCAATTGCACAACTCCCATTAATACTAAGGGAGTTGTCTGCCTACAGCAGATGAGAATACGCATGATAAATAATATGCAGGTCTGACATCATAACAATCCCAAGCACTCCGGGGGAAAAAAGCTGTCAGTCACCCTATTTTGTTGGCTCCTTCAGTTCTCTTCTTTGGACAAATATTTTTTCTCTCAAGCCTTTGGCAATTAACAAAGTGTCTCTCCCATTAATCACAGAGGCAGAAATTTTTAGGGTTGCCAATGTGCAGCAAAAATATATGTCATATATACCTGTCCTGTTGGCACTATGCTTGCAAATGTGGCAACCAAAGGAAAGAAGCAGCTAGCCAGCTAGCTCAGTGCATCCCTATGCAGTCTGGAAGCAGGTCACTAAAGTTGGCCAGAGAGGAGCATGGGGATAAAGTCACTGTGTTCTCACCTATCCTCTGGAAACATCCAAGTCATTCCTTTGCATTTGAACATTAACTTAAGAAAATTCACACATTCATTGCTGGGCATGAAATCCTCTAGGTACTCTGTGTACCATTTTCTAATAGGTTTCATTGGGGCTTCAATGGTCTATAAGGATCCTTAGCAAACTGTAAATTTAATTCAGACTCCGCCTATAAATCAGTACTGTTTGTCAGGAATTATGCAAATCCCTTAAGCATTTTCTGACTTTTACATTTTTTGGCAGTCTCTGTGTATCTGTGCATTTTATCGCACTGACGTTGCACTGGTATTTCGAGCCTGGGTCCAGTTCCCAGAGGACCAGTCGTCTGGTGGAAGTCACAAGGCATTTCCTTCTCCTGGGTTGCTGCCCATGTAATCAGGTAGGAAAAGGGAAGGCTTCTCAGAGGGGAAAGACTTGGAATTTCAACTTGGTGCTAATACAAATAGAAAAATATATGGAAAAATTCCCCTATTCTGAACACTATACCCGTAAAATTGTTTTCTCTTTTGGAATCATTCTTGGATTTTATTCAGCATACTGAGCCGTAAGCAACTCTTGGAGTTTCACATGGGGCAGTTCAGCTCTTGCCTGCTATCCATCCTTACATCATCAGCATGCTGGGTCACAGCATATTATTGCTGGACAGATGCCTACTCACAATCCACTCCTTCTGTAATACCCTGTTTGGCGGGCAGCACCTCAATATTATTATCTTCTTGTACTTGGCCTGACATAGACAGCTCCCAGATTCATGAGGGCATATGTATGTTTCACTGATACCAGAGCTCTCCTGTGCCATGAAGACTGAAACACAATGTATTATTAATGGCCAGAAGCCATTAATAATACAGAGGAGGGCACATTAAACAAGTCACAAAATAATATGAATCTATTTCCATGGGCAAATGACAGGGCTCACCTCTTCCTTTCACTGTATCAGATGTCTGACCTCTTTAGAACCAAGTTACTGTCAGCCATGCAAGTATGCAGAGAGCACTCACTACTATATCCACTCATGTCATCATTACTGGGTGACAGCAAGTAATGTTCAAGACCAGACTCTCCAAGCTCACATCAAGGCTGCAGCTGAACACCTTCCACTAGCCTTTCTGGAGTCAGAGCCTGGTGTCAGCCTTCCAACTCACTGAGCTTGCTGTGGAGAAATCCAGCTGACTTGTAACATACATTTATTTTTGATCTGATGACCACATCAGGCAACTTCTGCCACCAAGTTCACCTCCTTCAGTTTGACTTCAGTTTGACTTAGCCTTAGCTTGTGCCAAGCCCCTCTCCACCAGGAGCAAAAGGGGGGGCTGTGGACACAGCCAGAACTGCAAGGATGGATGGGAGAGAGTCAGAGAAGAATTTGTTGCTCTGTGAAAATATCAGAGCAAGCAAAGGCTCTAAATCAACAGTGAAATATTGTAAATTTACAGGCAGTACTCCAGAGTGGTGATGAATCACAAAATACAAATATAAGTGCCAAACCAGGATTTCATCTCTGCACAAGTACACATACACTTTATTGACAGAAAAAGTAGAGACAAGATATTTGTCATAAAGAAGGACAATCTGCAACAGGGATAGAGGAAAATTTCTCTCTAGTGACTTTGTACCACTGTCTGCCTAGAGAAACCTACAATGAACTGCTCTAAGTCAGTATTACCACAGTTTGCCTTGAGAATGGAAATTAAACCATTCATAGCACTTGATCTTAGAAACCTACAGCTACAATGTGTATTTTTCCATAAGATTTTAAAAATTGTATTTTTGTGTTTGCCTTGAGAATGGAAATTAAACCACTCATAGCACTTGATCTTAGAAACCTATAGCTACAATGTGTATTTTTCCGTAAGATTTTAAAAATTGTATTTTTGCTACTAAACTCTGTCCACATTCTTACTGAGAAATAAGGAGAGGGGGGAACTAACATCTGTGTGGGATGAGAATGTAAGTCAGTGGGTGGATTCTGAATCCTGTTAAATGATTGGGAAAAAAACACAAGTTTATTTGTTAAAATGGAAACAGCCAGTAATGACAAGGGAGCTGAAATATTTAGACAAAACTGTAATGGAACCCAAAGGACGTTATTTAGTTGTTCTCATGAAACAGAGAATCTCCCATTCAAAGTGCTGCACACATTTTTTTAATTTTTTTTCCTTGGGCATTCCTAAAAATTGTTGGTCTATCTGCAAGACAAGAACTGAATCCTGGGGTCAAGGTGCTGTTGGCAAGGTCCCTCCAGAAGTATTGAAGGATGCTCTCACGGGCTGCAGTACCTGAGCCTGGGAACTTCAACTCTGCTCTAATACTGTGGAAATATGAGGTGGAGAATTCAAAGTTCTCCAGCAATAAGTCAGACATTTAAAAAAACAGAATGTGAGAACCTGCACACTGTAGTCACAGTTGGACCTGTATCCACACAATTTCTTCATTATTAAACCAACCAAGAAATTCCCTGCTCTGTTCCCTGTTCTCTTATTTGAATCCAAAAAAATTTGGTGATTTGAGTATGGTCCCATTTCAGCTGTATCAGCATAACTGATACTTCTCTTTTTTGTCTTGGACCACTGGGGACTTCCAAATTACTGAGTTCTTCTACAGTATCTGTTGTAATTAAGGTGTTCTGGAGTTTCTCCTGGTGAGTGCCATCCTCTCTGAAACATCAGCATCTAGACAAAAGCAGCAGGGAAACATAAAGATGTGCAAGGAGGTGGGAAGAGCCCACATGACAGACAGTGTCCATCCAGAGGGCTGAGCTTGGCTGGGACCAGGAGGGAGGGATTTCCTGACCTCTCCATTAACTAAAAAAAGTATTGCTTGGGACATTTGCCACTACCCTGCATCACATGATGCCAAAAGGGTGGCTATTTCCAGGCACTTCCCCAGAAGCCAGGCCTCAGATTCCTCCCCTGCCTTCATGACCTTTCTCTGTCTCTTGCCTTCTGCTAGTTGCTTCATCTTCCCTGACTGCTCCTTGTGCTGGGACTGACAGCTGCGCCATGTGTAACTGATCAGCGTGAGGGTTTTCAGGTCTACAGTACTGAAGATGTTCGTATAATTTAGCACAGAAACAAAAAACATTGAAATGTTGGTCTACAGGGTACAATTAGGGATTTCTTGGATTTAGATCAGTTCATATGTAAGTCAAAGGCAGCTGTTACTAATGCACAACTATTCGTCCATGGTCCAATATGCAAAGTACAACTCCAGCTTTCAGATTGTTCTATGAGAGCTGTAAAAAAACAGCTTCATATATTTGAGGCATTTAAAGTGTTATTAACTCTGTACAATAAGAGCAGACTAAGAATAAAAGTGTGTCTCAAAAACATTGCCAGAAATGTGTTTACCCTAAGTCTACATTAAAAATTATATTAAACATATGTTTGCATTCATATTTGGGCAAAGCCTAAGACTCTCAACACCTTGGCTCGAGACACCAGAACTCAGATTATTAACATCATGCCTCAGAGCCTGTATATTTTGAACCTTATTTCTGTTTACTGGCAATACACAAAATCAAGCAAATTCTGGGTTTTCTGATAGAATTTAGTTGTGTAACTGTATTGTTGCCACTTTGCAAAAACTGAAAATATATTTTAGCACATATTTCAAGCCATCTCTCTTTGCCAAATAATGCCTGGAACAGATGCCTGTTATTTGCATGCATAGTATATAATTAACTAATCCAAATGCACTGAGGTCCTCAGGAGTTTGTCAAGTTACAGACAACAGCATTTGCTCTTCTCTTAGACAAACAACAATGTAGTAATATGCCCAATTTTGTTCCCAGTGGACATTTCACCACTAATTTCAGCAGAAGCAGCATCAGACTGAATGCTGTGCCACTGAAGTTTAGCAGAACACAAGCTCAGCAAATTTGGATGAGGTACAACAAGAGCACAAGTAAGTGAAAAGAAGCACAGTGACAGGAGGTTTGATACACCAGAAAAGCAGACTCATGAGCTTAACAAAATATTAATAATTAAACTTTAAAGCATACCTGTGCAACCAGTTGTGCCTTTCTTGCCTGAATATCCCATTTCACAGTGACAGATAAATGAGCCTTTTGTATTCTCACAGGTTCCACTCAGACAGATGTTTGGATGCAGATCACACTCATTAACATCTAAAAAAACCCACAAATTAAGATTTATGAAATAAAATTCTTAGAAATCTGAATGATATGAGTTTTGGTATAAAAACTTTCACTTACCTATGCAAGTCTTCATATCTTCAGATGCCATGAATCCATCATAGCAAAGACACCTGTATTCTCCTGGGATGTTTGTACACTGGCCTCCATCACAGATGTTAGGATTGTCTTCACACTCATCAATATCTACAGGGGAAAATCAGATTAAAATGTTACCTTTATGCAATGCAACTAACCATCATCACAGCAAGTAAGGACTTTAATATTCTGATAAACATGATGAAGATTGAATCCTTGCAAATAACAGAGTGGCACAGTGCAAAGTTGTCCCAATGAGTAAGCTCCTCATCTCTAGCAGAAGTCAGTGGCAAACCTTCCCCTCTAACTCCAGTGGAAACAGGAACCAACTTTTCTTTCAGAGAAAACCCCAACAGAACATTTGTTACACCATATGGCCACATATAATTGGGGATTCTTGGACACAATCCATTGTTGTTAAGTCAATGGAAGCTCTGAAGTCAAATTCAGCGACAAAAATATCAAACTTTACAGAGCTTAAAAAAAGCCATCATACATGCAAAATACCTCTACAGGCCTCAAGTGTGGTGATAAACTGGAAACACAGAATTGAACTCATGATGGGAATAATTGCAGTACATACCTTTATTTCACTAAGAGAATTTTATGGTCTTTTTTAGCATTTCAGCTGACTGGCCAGTTACATCGTCTAGGATGTAAATTATTTTCTCAGTTCATGAAATTGGCCATCACTGATTGGGGCCAAGCTGCAGAAGCATGTACCTTATTATATTAATGCAGCCATCCTAAGGTCTGGAATCTTTCAGAGCCCCTGGGGTTATGTTAGTGTTCCTTGTAAAAATCCCTAGAATCTCCCTGTGTCAGCACCAACACAGACCAGAAAGAGCAAAAATCAGAAACTCTGCCTAGTGATACCATGGGAAAAAAATCAGCACAAAAAGGACAAGATTCAGGAATCTTCTCCAAGAGAAAGGGTGTAACTCATTATCAGAGCAGTCTATTGTGGATTGCAGTAATTATGCAGCTGCAGAAATGAACTCACTTTAATTTAAAATATTATGTTCATTATTCTGCTGTATTTCTAGCAGCTAGTGCTTGTGTGGATACACAAGTTTTGCAAGGAAGAAGGCTGACCAGTCCCTGTTTATCTTAACAAGCAAATAATGTTGGCATGGACATTAGCCTGAAAATGTTAATTTGGAATGGAATTTGAATTAACATGCAAAATTAAGTTCCAGAAATGGGGATAATAATGACAGAAATAAAGAACTTTATTTACTAACCTGTCACTGTACTGATTTCACAGTTGGGGGAAAATCAGCTGACAAAGAACCTGTTGTTTCTCCTAATTGAGCTGATTATTTATGCATAACCTCACCAATTCAAACCTGACCTACTACTGAACTGCACAGCATTCTTACCAGCTCAATTATCAAGAAATATATTCTGTAATGGCTTCCAGCTTTGTGTGATGTTAAAGATAAAAGACATGTTCACACAGAGAGAAAACCGAAAATGTAAAATAGGTGTTTCACATGCACAGGTCACAGTCCTACTATATCTTGTACCATGCACAAACATCTAACAGAGTAAAACCAGATATTTAGTGCCAGGAGAAAAAAATGTCACAAAATATTTTCATTCGTATTTTTCACTGAGTTTGGGCAGAGGCAAAATTTCAGCATGGGGATTTTGAATATTCACCAGATGTTTATATAAGTAAACAACATCTTTTCATGCAAAGACAGCAGCATTTTTAGATTCTAAAAGGGTAGAGAAGGCGACCCCTCACATCTCTGGATATTTTCATAAGAGTTTCACTTGACATCCAGAGGTGTCTGGTGTTTCTGCTATTTTTTATGTGTGGTTATTGCACTCAAGTCTTTCTTAAAGGATGAAAACAAATAGCTGATATTTATTACTGGGTGGCTTGTGAATGAAATTCTACTTTTCAGAGTCAAGGCTGGATATAAATATGCAAAAATTCACAACTAAGGTAAAATCTTACTACTAACTTCTATGGACATGTTTATAGTCAAGTCAATGTATGGACAATACCACAGAGAATCCAACGTTTATAGTCAAGTCAATGTATGGACAACACCACAGACAATCCAAGCCCTCTCCATAGCAAAGGCAAACGCTTCTTTTGATTTTAGCTTTGAGAAGGGAAGATGATAGTTTTCTATTCCAAAGTTCACAGTTTAATATGCAAAAAGGATGTTCTGAATGATCTGCTCTGGTTTTGGGTTTAGAGATGTGTTTGGTTGGCTAAGGACGAGCAGGAGTAAAGCACAGAACTGTTCCAAGTCAGTAGACCTGAGATCCCTAAGACTGTCCCAGCACACACTTTGGTCATTTGGTCCTCAGTCAAGCCAAGATGAAAAGAGAAAAGTGTCTCAGCAATCTCTACTCCCCCCTCCTCCCTTCTATCTCATATCACTCTAATCCTGTCACTTGGGTTTAGATTTTGGCACAGGCACAATTTCAATTGGCTGGTTTTATTTTTGTATTGAGAAAGTGCCCCAAACCCCAACGCTTGGGCCAGTTTTTGTACAAGCTTGCCTCTTCTAGAAACTTGAGCTAAACCAAACTATTTTTAATCTAAATATTTCAGGGCTTGAAATACTTAATTTCAGGGTCAATCAAACCTGCACTTTTTCTAGTTGAATTCTTCCTTTGACTGAGGGTCTGATGCTTGCTGAAGGTTGGCTACTTTACATCTTTCTGACAGTGCAAGCTACAATGTGGGGGGCAAACTGCATTTTACTAGGTTTTAACGCTCTTTTATCTTCTGGAATGGTAGTGAGTGGCCTCAGGGTAATTGAGACCCTGGTCAGAGGTCTATAAATATTTACCAATTCTAAATGTGAGCTCTCTCTATTAATTCAGTACAGAAAACTCTCCATTTGTTCAACTGCAATTCTATTCCAAGGGATTAACCCTGTTATAATTCTCATGCTCTTCAAGGAACTCTTGGATGGAATTGGCAAACAGCTGGCAAATATTCACATGCCTCAGCAGGCCAGTGGTTGTGAAGCAACAAGAAAGAGAAAAGTAGGGTAGAATTATCTTTCCAGTAACCTATGTGGAAATCACCAAGTACAATTCACTTCCTGGGACTATGACTCCCAGATGCCCAAAGGGGAACACTCAACTGTTGGAGAACTCTGGAAATTTTCTCTCAAACCCTGTTTAGAGTGCAAAAGAGCTGTTTCCTAAGAAAGATTCTTCCTATTCAGATATCAGTTCCTCTGAAAGCCATTCAGCTCTGAAGTAATGCAACATACTCACATTTGACTAAACAAGTAATTAAAAATAGGAATTTTTTTTGTTTGCTTAAGAGCAGATCCCACACAACCACAGAACAGCAAAATCAGATTCTATTCTAGCCTTTCTGTCTATTCTCTCTCCACTATAACCATGCAATACACATGCACAGCATTTTGGCTTCTTTTCATGATAATTTTTTCATGGTTTTCAACCTATTTTTAATTCGTATTGAATATAATAACTTAAGGAAGAAAATTTATCTCCTACCAAAAAAAAGTATAGCTTTTTACTATGAAATTCATTTATCTCCTACCAAAAAAAAGTATAGTTTTTTATTATGAAATTTAGAATTAACTTGTACATTTTATGAAGTATCAATTCCCTTCAAAGCAATTCAGTCTGCAGTTGTACAATTCTGCTACTTTTAAGATGTTTACTTTAGAAAACCAAATTCACTTTCCATATATTTTCTTTAACAGTCTGTTTGTTACAATAGTTTTACTCTTTAAAAGAAGATCCATTTGTAAGCTATTGAAATAAGTTCCAAAAATCTGCCTTACCAGTGCATGTCCTGTGGTCTGGCATGAGTGCAAAGCCTTGTTTACAGCTACATTCATAGCTGCCCTCCGAGTTCGTACAGAAGTTCTCACAGCCACCATTCATTATACTGCACTCATCAATATCTAAAAAGGAGAAAATGACAGTTAAAACCTACAATACCTATAACTTTAAAGCACATTTCAAGGACACAGTTTGAGTGAGCTTCTCAGAACAGCATCAATACAGAATCTACACTTGGTATTTGCAGACCCCTTGAACATTCAAGTGTTTGCAAATATAGCCACTGGGATGCACATCAGGCAAACCAGGGATGGAAAGAGATCTGCTTGGAGATATAAATACCTCTTCACCTCTTTCTACATACAAAAATATCACTGATGAGTTACCACAGTGACATGAGGGCAACAAGGTTTTTGTAACAATCAAGGTAAAAAATGACCAAGCAGAATTAAAGCCAGTGGATTTTTCAAGTATTTCCATGGCACAGTAGAATGTACATATGCAATTGAACCACATGATTCTTCCTCATGGTCTATCAGGAAAGATGATTAATAAAAAAATATAGAACTAACCCAACTACTTATTCCCTCTTAATGACCAAATCTGGAGGATTAGGCCATTTAAAAAATGGTATGTGATTTTATGCATCATGATCGATTTACTATAGAAAATAAGCTATTACAGAGGTAACAATAGCACTGCCATAACTTCATTCATTTCCCATAATAATTGATGTGCACGTTTTGGTGGCTTTGCATACTATTTTGACAGACTGTAACAGATTTTTTGAATCACAGTTAAAAATGTCTTTATATAAAGTGTGTTTTGTCTTCCCTGTTGGGTAGAGATCCCATATAGATTTTGTCCTTACCAACACAGTATAACTTGTCAGGTGTGGACTGATATCCAGGGTTGCAAGCACACTGATACTTTCCAATCAGGTTCACACAACGACCGTTTCGACACAGGTTGGTGCTTAGGTCACATTCATTAATGTCTGTTGCAAAAGAAAAACAGGAACACATTTTAATGACACTGAATGATACTAAAGCAAACGCCGTGTAAAGGCACAGCACAAGAATGGTATAAAAAGCTGTGCACAATATTGATTTTGTCTCCCTGTCTCACCTACACACGCTGAGATATTTGGTGATATCTGATGGCCTGGAGGACAATCACACCGAAAACTTCCCTCTGTGTTGATGCAGGTGCCACCTCGGCAGAGAAGAGGATTGCGCTGACACTCGTCGATGTCTGTGGGGAGAAGAGGAAGGACATCACTGCAGGGCCAGCACTGCTGCAGCAGCAGCCCATCCCTCACCATAGTCTGTTATAGATCTCCCTAGCTCAGCTCTGAAGCTTTGCCTATAGTCATCCCTTACACCACAGTTCAGTTAAAAAATGAAATAAATTATTAAAAAGCTTCTTCTAAATTTTCACAGAATCATCAAGGTTTGAGGAGACCTCTAAGATCACAGAGTCCAACCATTCACCTGCCATTCTGCTGTAACCCCTAAACCCTAAACCATATCCTCCAGCGTCAGATCCTGACACCTCTTTTAATCTCATCTAACTTCAAAGTTCAGGGTGGTGTCCCACTTAGCAAAATGGGAACTGTGGGGCTAAAAAAAGATTTAGCTGCCTAAAATCCTGTCCCTTGCTCATGTGTGCTTTGACAACCTGCAGAAGCAGCAGATTCACATTTTGGGTGAAAACTAAATTAAATTCAGCTTTAATAAGCCGCACAAAATGAGACCTAAACCCAGGCACAATCAAACCTTAAAAATCCCCAAAATAAACCATGCATAGCATACTAGCACATGGCATACTATTGCCTATCTAAGGTCTATAAAAACATACCCATGCAGTTTTTCATCATCATAAATCCACTCTCATAGCCTTCAAAACATTCACACTCAAAGTCTCCAGGAGTATTGACACAGATGCCTTGGCCACAAAGATCAGGAGAGATGCGGCATTCATCGATATCTGTAACACAAAACACATTCACAGGATTTTCAAAGGAGTTCAGTTTTTCCTTTTCAATTCAAAGTTATGAGAGACACATCCATGCAGTTTACCTGTGCAGTTCCTCTCTTCAGAATCAAGGGCAAATCCACTGTCACATCTACACTTAAAACTGCCAATGGTATTTCTGCATTTTCCATGGGTGCACAGGCTGGGGAACATTTTACATTCATTGATGTCTGAAAATGAAACAGTATAGACATATGATGTTATCACTTCATACAAAAGCAGTGCACAAAAGAGCAATGCTGACATCAAAGCTCATCCTTTCTCATGACAGTGATCCCTCCTTTTGGGAAAACTGTAGACCACACTACATAAACTGATACTGACTTTCCCCTAACCAGCAGTGTAGACACTCTGCACTGGAATTGCCAAGAACACTTTCTGCCATTAAATACATTAGTCTTCCCTTTGTCCTGCAGGATCTTATCTGCAGCTAAGCAAGATTTCAGTGGACAGAGGATCAAGACAAAGGGAGCTTCCAAAAGAACCACTTTGTCTTCTGGTTTCTGAGGAAAAAAAGTGTGACTTCCATGAGTCACAGAAAACATCACGAGCATAAATAAAAACACATGTCACTTTTCTTTATGGATAGTTAATGGCTTAGTAACTGTTTATAAAACCAAGGCTGAAACTAACAACAGCAACTGTCATTCATAAATATATTCCCCCCTCTCTCCCTTTCAGTCTTCAGAATGCTTAGTTTTTGGGTAACTGTCTTTCTTTATAAACACATTCATATACATTTGTGCTTCTGACAGTGTCCAGATTAACCCCACTGGTAACCCTGGACAGAGCTTTCAGCACACGGTGCTAGAGTGTCACTGTGTGATTTCCATTTAATGCTGGAAGTTTACCAATGAGAGTCATAACTTCACTTGGTTTACAGTAAATTCTCCTGATCTGAGCTATCATGCTGGAAACTATTTCCTCTACTTCTCTAAGTAGTTTCACAAGATATTCCCCAAATTATTCACCATTCCATGCTTGTTCCACAGTAGAACTAAACTTACTGAACTCTGCACAGGTAAGGATTGCTCTTTCAATACATCCAAAGCTGACTGCCCAGTTTATTCCAGTTCTTTTACTATGAGGTGTCAGGAGGCAAAGTCAGGCATAATTTAACCTTTCTTGTAGAGACACAAATTTCATGTTTTGAGGCTGAAGTATTATATGGTATTAATAGTCTGTAACAGATTAAATTCTCTTATGCTTTATCCTGTCCTTAATTTCCATTAAATTGAATCAGATTTTCAAATGTGCCTTAAGGGGAGTGAGTTGCCTGACTATCTCAGAACTTCAAATCCAGAGGAGTTGTTGAGGGAAGAGCAAAAGGAAAAGCCAGCAAGATTTGCTGGCAATTAACCACAAATAGATTGCATACCTTTAGAGAATGGTTTCCCACTTATCTCTATCTTCGTAGAGAACCCAGGACCCCTTGGACAAAGAGCTTCAAACTCTGGTGTTCCCTTCAGAGGACACTCCTCACACTCATAGCCCCAGGCTGCCCCCACAGAACAGCAGCAAGCGTCCATTCGGTGTCGGCCTGGGATCTGGGAGGTGCACTGCTCATCTTCATGCTGCAGGTAGCAACTCTCCAAACGAATATCTGTTGGACAATTGGACAATATGTTGAGAGAGAAAGAGAAAATTTAGTTCACCGCAGTGGAATCTTTTTCCATTAATGCTAAACTCAGAAATTAAGAGTCGAAGGAAATTTAAAGCATCACTCTGAAAAGTAGTGCTCAACACTTGCAATAAATTTTGGATCAGAAAGCATTCCAGCTTACCATACCTATATAATATCCTTGAATTACTACAAGCTATATCTTGTTCAGAGACAAATCTTAGGCATTTACAGTCATGAATGGACAAGGCTGCTTTGGGTGGACAGCATACAAAACTTGGATATTCTGTCGCACTCTCCATTAAGGTGTACAGTGTGGCTAGGAACAACACATCCCTCCTCAGATTCCCAAGTCCCAGCCCACAATGGTGTGTCCCCCACTCTTCCAGCCTTCATGGAAATTAGTTTTAGTGGGGCTGGGGATGAAGAGTGCTAAGAGCAGACAACCTGTAGGGATTTGTCAGATGAACAATCTGGAACTAAATCAATGCTATTCACCAGCTAGCAGATGGTGATGGGCTTCAGCTACCACCATTGGAATCTGCTCTTATTTCAGCTAAACTAAGTTCATATCCCTGACTAATTCCATTTGAAAAATGGGCAAAAATCATGTTCCTAACTTGCAAGAAAACATGCAGTGCAATCATTGCCTACCACATAGCTTTGCTCTTCTCTAGTTGACCTGTACATGGAATTAATACCTACCAAGACAAGTCCGTCCAGAAGCATCTAAAGTCATTCCATTGGGGCACTGGCAAACAAATGATCCCAAGGTATTGACACACTGCCCATTTGTACAGACTCCAGGAAACACCTCACATTCATTGACATCTATTTACCAAAAAAAAAAATAAATTAATAAGAGTAATCACTAGCATGTTAAACATGAACAAATTTGAAGAAATACTAAAATCCTAATGTTTCTTACTATAAAATACACCACCACAGCAGTTCACATGGCCTGACAAAATTCCCCATTTTCTATGCAAGTCAGCCAGAACCAATTAATTACAGAAAACTGCTGATGAACAGAAATAATACATGCTGCTATTTGCCATTTCTACATGTACTGAAATCAAACTCAGAAGTAACAAAAAGGAGAGGAGTATTTAAAAATTATATCCATGTTCATACTCACTGTAGGCCAGAGTTTTGAAGCAAATGGGCAAAGAAAGACAAAAGTAAGTGCATAATGACATTATGCATTATTCCAACTAGATTAAGTTATACTGTATTTTTTAAGGATTGGTAAAATTTTTTCTATTTTGATTTTTAATGTTTCTGTCTTATCAGGCATACCTCTGCATGTCTAGAAACTGCAACACCATTTGAAAACTGGCCCTATGACCTTGTCAACAATTAGTAACTTTATATATATGTGAGAATAACCTCCTTATGACTGCACACAGAGTTTAACTTAGTTAAGTAAAGACTGTATTTCTATATCTAAGAGGCAAATTTAGCACTTTTGGGTAAGGATAATTTGATTAAACGTGTTACCTTGGCCTGAGCATAAATAAATGTTTAGTCATTTAAGCATGGGAACCTCCCACCAGTGTCTTGTGAAAAGCATATGCTTCACAACTGCCTTTAGGAAAAAGGCTCCAGCATTAAACACAGCCCAAGATGAAGCATGACAATTTTTAAGACAGGAGAGGATCAGAACAAGCAGTGAGAAAAGAATAACTGAGAATCTGTCTGAGAACACTCATGTATAGAATAATCAAGAAGTGGGTATGTTGGACTGGCCAGGCCTCCAGATAAAACTCCTGGTGCAAACAGACTCTGCAGCTCTCAAACCACATGGAGCAGAATGGAGGATAAATGTCAGAGGGGAAAATCAGTGGCCTCTGCCCTTGAACAGATATTGTAAATTGACTGGAAGATAGGAAGTAAAGCCAGTGGATTATTAGAAACCACTGAAACACTGTTCACAACCTGTGAGCAATATTGCAGCTGACAACTCCAGGGCTCACCCGTAAACGAGAGGAATGCTGCCAATTTAGTTTGCTTATTTCCTTGCACAAGGTCTACTACTCATTTTACATGGGTTGTGTATGGGAGAACTGAATATCAATCTTTTGGGAACTAAACTTACTCCCTTGTCCTGTCTCTCACTTGCCAGAGACCTTTCCCTGTCTTGAAAAATGCTTACATTGGTTGAAAACCAACTAAGGCTTCAGCATGTTACCAGCAAGGGAAACTGCTCTGAAAAACCTGGGGCTATCCAGGTCCCATTGAAATAAGAAAGATTAAAGCATGTAATAGGTGCAATCCAAAGTACTGGTAAAGAAAATGCTGAAAACAGTTATGTCTACATCTTGGAAGAATAAACTTTCCATCCCAGCAGTGTTGAAAATGTTCTAAGACTTTCCTTGTGAAGAGAGATAGGTGGGGCCACTTTTTTTTTTCCTTTTCTTTCACTTACACACTCCAGAAAGTGTTGCTGAGGTCAGATAAGTTATGTACAGTGGGTCTGCAGCACAGACGTGCCAAGTTATTCAGTCATCATTTGGAAAGCAAAGAATATGTGTGAGGGTGTTCCTCTTTTTTTTTGTTAAGGAAAAAAACAATGTTTCTTTATGGAAGCTACATATGGGAGTAATTTTTCAAAAATATTTTAACTGCAGTGTCATGTCAGATGTTGTCAGTCAGGATGACCCACAGCAGTTTGAGACTCACTGAGCTTCTGCATATTATGTAAATATGCAGTACTTTTCCAGGGGTTCAAATCAATTCAAATGAAGATGGAATAGGGTGGGACCTTCAATTCTCACAGAATACTATAGAGTCATCCTATACCAAGCAAAAAGCTACACATTAAAAAAATCTTTAACCTTTTCTTTCACCAGAGTATAACTGTGTCCCGATGGCTTTTATTTTAATAAGACAATGAAAATATGCTTTGGAACATGTCTGATTCCATATAATGATGCATGGGAGAAAGCCAAGGTTAAGGAAAAAAGTAAAAGAAAACTTTATGTGAACTATAGCCATTAAACATCCTTTTTCTAAAGCATAGCAATGGCTTGTCATGCCACTGCATTAATAATGCCATGTTTTATAGTATACATAAGATGCATACTTTGCCCAAACAGGTTACTCAGTTAACAGTATTTGAAGAGAGAAAACCATCTCCATATACAGGTAGACACTGTATTTGCAAGTGTGCACTTTGAGATAAACTGTTAGTCTGTAGGAATGTTAAACAAACTGAAACCAAATTCATCCCTGACATAACTCTAATGAAGTCAATGGAACCACACGAGGTAAGAATTTGGCATAGTGTTCCTCTATGCTAAATTAACCACTTGAATCAAAACACTGGCATTTTTTTCATTCTAGCTCTGATTTATGTTAAGGCAACAATAAATACCTTCACACAACGTTCCTCTTATTCTTGAATATCCCTTTTGACATATTGGGTCTGTAAAACAAACAAAAGTGAACTGTCAGAATGCTACAGTCCAAAACTCACCATTAACTTATTGTGCAAAACTGATCATGTGAAATATTATCTAGAGTTTATTGCTATAAGAAGCCTGAGTGCTTAGACAGTACCCCAGTATTTTCTGAAATAATAAAGAGATAAGATGAGGCAATTACATAAACTATCTAGAGTGTCAGCCATTATCCTCCTTTGCTTCCCATGTGTCTCTGCTAGCTAACCCAAAAGTGGTTATGATTCCTGCTTCATTCAAACCAATTAATTCATTTCACTTGATCACAGCACATTACAGCCCTATTTACCATGGATGAATGAGGATGAATTCTGCTAAGACATACAGAATGAATTTAACCAAAGATTTGAGCAAACTAGTAGCTTTCAGGATATAGAAATAACAACCCACACACATTTCTGCATTCATCAGCTCATCCCAGGGTTCCCAGCTCACCCCACAGTTCAGTCTAACTATCCAATGAATATGCAGAGACCTCAACCCATTTCTTGATCAACTGTATGATTCTCTAGGTCATCAGTTAATCTACAGAGTATAATAACAAGGACTACTCCCTCTCCTCCCTCCGTTACCACACCAAAGATCCATTTGTTCTGAACATTTTCTTGGGAGCTCTGGGGAACGTGCATCTATTGCTACATCATTAAGAACTCTAGATCACTAATTATGACAAACCATGCTAAAGTAATGCTGCAAGTTACAGACTGTAGGTGTGGTCCCTTCACTGTTTAAACTTGTAAAATATTTACTGCAAAGTCCAGAGTTATTCTATAGCTACATGCTGCCTCTCAAATATCAAAACTTTTTTCAGACTGGATAAGGAATGAGTGTTTGATAACAGAACAAGTACATTTATTTGTCTAGCCTGTGCCCAACTCCAGATTATTATGACAATAATCTGGATCAACCTCAGAAGAAGAAAAGTCCCAGGTTCCTGAGGAAAATGAACAGCGTTACCTCGTTCACATGGTGTACATGGGCTTCCCCAAGCAGCACCTAGTGAGGAACAGCACTGGGACTTCAGAGTTGCTCCGTTGATATTTATTTCACACCTTCCATTCACTATATTCTGCCAGCAGGTCCCCTTAACAGTTTCTGTTTGGAAAAAAACAATGTATTGTCATGCAGATTCTTTAGCATCATATACTACTATATTTACAAACACATGTGAATTTAACCATGAAGAAAAACCATCCTTTCGTTATAACTTACCACATCAGATATGAATTTATTTTAAAAGCTCTTAATTTATCCTTCTCTGTGCTGGACTATAGCCTGAAATCATCCCAGCACAGAGCCCTTGCAAATCCTAGTTTATGCTTATTGCTCTTAACAGGGAATATGTCAACACCATTCGAGTCACTGTATTTATTTTTACTCAGATTAGAGGCACATGCAGAAGAACAGAGTGGATATGAACCCTGGCTTGATCTTCCATGAATCTATTAGATCCCCCAGTCTGGATATCTAATCTTCCCATATAGGGAGCAGCAGGAGATAGATAAGCATCAGACAAAGCTGTAGTTCTACAGTTTTCCTCACTGACTAGACAAGAGCTATAAATTGCTGTCCCTCCAGAACAGGCAAGGGAAGAAATTATGAGCCACAGAGTATGTGAATCACAGCACTGTCCATGGATGCTCTTGAGCTGGTATGGACTGTGCGTAACTTGTTCATGCTCCATCTCAAATTGAAAACTGGCCTGTTCAGAGAGTGTAGCCTAATGAGGATACGTTCATCTCTCTTACAGGGGAATTAGGTAGTCTTAGCATTTACAAGTTACAAAAAATTTTCATCTTTTTCAAATTTGCCACGGAAGAACACACACTCCCAAGTGCTAGTGGCACTTTATGTACCCGTAGGAATGGTGGAAACAAACATTTTCTTAACACTGTTTTTGTAATGTTTTCCACTAAATATATCTACAGTTATTTTAAAGTATTTTCTAAACTGGGTGTAAAATGTTCACATGTCAGGGATCATTTTTAGCCAGCAAACATAAAATCTTCAGAAGAATAAATACCTATGCAGATGGTTTTGGTTGGATCCAAGGTACTTTCAGGAGAACATTCACAAACAAAAGAGCCTGGTGTATTTTTGCACACTCCATTAACACAGGGACTAGATTCACACTCATCAATATCTAGAAGAGAAACACACTGCCATTAGTGCCAGAAAGCATTAACAAAAGTACATATGGCTCTTCTCAGTTTAGGGAAAAAGGCAAGAAGCTTTCCCTATAACCAGCCTCCCTGATAACCCATTCTTCTATTATGAAACTCTTCACAACAGACTAATGATGCATGTGTCCTAAAGACACACTAACACTGAACTTGGAAGCAGCATCTCATTTTTCAGTTGCCTTGCTTTGTGGTGATGGACTGTGCTCCTTCCATGATCTGACACACATCCTGCCTGTGGCTCAAAAAGTGTTCAAACTAGGAGCCGTCCGGCTCTGTTCTCCACACAACAGATCTGTAAAACTTGGTTCCTCTCAAGTTTTTCTCAACCAATGTGGGCACAGTGTGGGCTCAGCAGCAGCAGTAAATAAGGGGCCTACTAGCACAGACCTAATACAGGCTATTCCATGAGATTACCTAATAGTTTCATTTTGGCATTGTCTTTCCTCATTCTCCTGCTTCCCCACATAATATATTTCCGCTGGTTTTTTGAGTTTTACACATTATATCCTCATCAAGGGTCAAAATATTTCTGGCACAATCTGAGGGCAATCCAAATGAATAAAACTAGGGTGAAATGGAGTGTTACCAATTACCTTCACATGTTTTTAGATCAGGAGTGTATACAAATCCTTTAGGACAGCTGCAGGTGAAACTTCCAGGGGTGTTTCTGCATTGCCCATTGTCACAAAGCAGCATGTTCAGTGCACATTCATCAATGTCTACAATGAAAATAAAGAACTTTTTAAGAAATAAAATATTTCTGGAATAGAAGCCCAGAGAGAATTTCCCTCCCAAACGTCCATTTCAGAGGAGACAAACAGGGCAGGGGGGTGTGGGGGTGTGAAACAGGGATATTGGATTCTTTTAGTAGACAACAGGTTTGGACAAAAGCTTGTACTTCTTTTCCTCACATATTCATAATATATGATGACAGCACCATGGCTGGAAATAAAGCTGGGAATCACACTTTCCTCTTGCCTGTATTATGGATAGTCTATACAGTCTCTGAGTCCCTGCACAGCAGCCCCCACAGCCATGAAAGAAACGAGGAGAGGATTGGTTTGGAAAGGTTTGCTGATCATCCTGGTTCTTAAGCCACCATTTTTTCCAAGCTGGCTCTGAACCATCTTAGATGTTATGGTTAACAAGGCTAACCTAAGTCTACGCTTGCTTCAGAGGTGAAAATTTTAAATAGAAATGTTTGTGCTAAATTTCAAGAACCCCTAGGAAATCTTTGGAAGAACTGTGGTCATTAAAAAGAAGTTGCAAGAAGGTGGCAATGGGCCATTAATGGCAGGTGAAGACCAGGAGAGACCCCAAGAGCAGACAGGAACAACTGACTAAGTCAGAGAGGCCTCAGAAAGTGTTGAGAGAAGTTGGGAAGACTCAGAGGGTCAGTAAAGCAGCTGGGAACAGCAAAAGTGCTAGGATAAGAAGGAAGACTTGCAGAATAGCACAGACCATGTGGGAAGATTCACAGGAGTTCAGAAAAATTGAGAGAGGGCCAGGTGGAACATTATGGAAGAATGGGAAACAGCTGTGATGGAGCATGGATGTGGGCTACAACAGGCTGGGCTGGGGAGCATCTGGAAAATTCACAGATGGATGGGGACAAGAGAAGGGATGCGATGAGCTATAGGCAGACACTAAAATGCAACATGGATAATTAAAGCCAAAGAAGCAATGGGGAAATGAGATGAATTAGAGTGTGATTTTATCTAAGATAGATCAACTCTTTTTTTTTTTTTTTTTAAATATAGTGAATAGTTTACACCAAGATAACACAGATGACATAAGCTATTTAGGTTTAAGTAGATAATATAGAACTCAAATAAAATTATTACGTAAGCTGGAGATAACAGGAAGGAATTTAAGAACTTTAAGGTGGTTCCAGAGCTGGCTGAAGGAGGAATTACAGTAGGATATACTGAAAAAAGAGAGTAATCATGATGGAGAGAGGATATTCGAAATGCCTTCCAGGGATCAGTCTTGGGACTGGTCCTATAAAATACTCATTGTAGTGAAGAAATAAAAAAAATCAATGGAATAAAAAACTGTGGATAACACTAAGATAGAAGTTATTACCTATACAGAGAATCAGAAAGGCTAAATTAATCTTGACAATATGAATAAGAAAAAATAAGATGAAATATGATGACCAACATTCAAAACTTTGCAATCAGGGACCAATAGCAATAACAGAACGCATCAGTTGAAGGCTAGTGAGAAAACTCTGAAAGCAACTCCCAGTTAGAGGTTGACTTTGATCCCACAGTATAAGATGTATTTGAGAAAAGACTAATGCACTCTAGAATCAGTTTAGGCAGGTTATTCCTAGAGGTAATGGAGAATTTCTGGCACGACTACACAAGGCACCGGTCATACTTCAAGAGAACACTGTATACTGGTCAGATCAGCCGTGTTTAAGAGAAGGCTGCAGCCTCTGCTCTTATAAAAAGACTGGAAATGTGGATTTGGATAGTTTAGCCAACAGTTTGAGAAAGGATATGATGATTCTTTATAAATACTTTGGGGATAAGTGCTGACATGGTGCTAAGTCAAAGAATAATATTCCTACAACATCAGCTGGTAATAAAATGGTCATAAATAAATTCCAACAGGAAATTGGAACAAAGGTTTCTTATGATCAGTTGGGAGTTCTACTTAAAACCCCTGTTGCTGGAGGCACCTTGCACACTGATGATCCCAGATCTCCCTCGTGGTGCATTGTAATTGCAGGATCTGGTTTGTGAGATACTGAGAAAGACTGGTACTGCAGAGTGCATGTCTAGTGGACTTAACTGAACAGGATGCTTATTGCCTGGTTGCCAGTGATTTTAGTCCCTTACAGCCCCACAGTGGAGGATTTTATGAGTGTTGAAAACACTGAAATTGAAACAAGAATTCAGCAGAAACATCCAGAAATATCAGAAGAGCAGTTAGTGGATCTGCTGAAGCATTGAAAAAAAATAGAGGTGAAAGAGGATAAAAACAAGCATCAAACTTCAAAGTGAAAAATTAGACATTTCATACCAATGCAGTTTTTCCCAGTTGAATCTACTTCATATCCAGGGTCACAAAAGCATTTGTACGTTCCATGCAGATTCTCACACCTTCCATTTGGACAGAGATCAGGATCCAATAAACACTCATTAATATCTACACAAAGGTAAAAAAACCCCAAACATCAGAGTCAGTTGTTGAACAGTTGTGGGGGTTAATTTTCCAAACCAGTAAAAGACATATTTTCAATATCACTAACATTGGCTGCTCCGTATTTATAATAGAGGAGTTCTGATTAGGAAATTCACACCTAAATATTAACACTCAAGAGAAAAAAGCATCTCTTTCACACCAATTTAAGACCATCTCTAGCCCACAGACATTTAAGACACTTGCAACTGTAGATAAGAACTTGAATATTAAACTGGGGATTAGAGATTAGATTTAGAGAGGCCCATGTACTAACACTCCCCATATCTTCTGATCCATGTTATTTCTGTTACTATCAATCATTAAAGCATTAATATTCCTCCTTTCTGAGTGCTTTTGCCTCTCTACTGCCAGCAAATCTACTAGTGAGCATTAGCTGACTTAAGAGTTTGCAGTTTCACAGTTCTAGGACTACAAAGCTTTCATTGTAATCATTTCCCCCTCTGTAATTAAGCAAACTCTACCAGTCTGGCCTATTTTGAGCCATGGAAACATAAGGAAGCTCAGTGTTCAACAGGGCTTTATTCTTCAGGATAACTGCAATTGAAATATGCAAAACCAACTTATATATATGATTTCAAAGTCATATAGGTATTAACACCTCTCACAAATTTGTCATTATTTTATAACAGCGCTCACGTGCATTCCATGACGTAACACAAATTTGTCATTATTTTATAACAGCACTCACATGCATTCCATAACATAAACCAGAGAGGACACACTGGTGAAATGGCATTTCCATTCATTCCATCCTAAATTATTCTAGTGATTTGTAAACAGTCATTTGACTAAGCCTTCTTCCCATTCTCTCCTGTCATCATCCCCACCAGCACGTCTAACAAATTAAGGATATCAGAGTAACACTTTTAGACAGAACTGCTACAGTTTGAATTATATTAGGTGATCTTACCATTTCCTCCTGCGGTCATGCCAGTTCCACTGCTGCACAGAGCCTGATACTCAGCTGGAAAAAATATTAAAATACTTACTGGAATATTCTTTCTTAGCTCATTGCTTTCAGCATCACCATTTACAATATGGCAAGTAATTATTCGAATGAAATAACATGCCCTTCAATTCTTCTGAATTGAATAACCTCACAGTGTTCTGAACCTGTGAAACATTTTAGCAGACTCAGGGTCTGCATGTGCTTATGAAGATGGATGAGTAAAAACTTCACATGAGGAACCAAGGCGTTTAGGAATAGACATAAACTTCATGCTGGCCCTCCTACACAAACGAACCATAACATCTTCACAGCAAGATTCTCCAGAACTCATATGCCCAAGTCCTTGCTCAAGGTGCACGTTCAAAGTGACCAGGAATCAGGAATTTTTCTCCTATAGATCTCTTATGAAGATGGATGAGTAAAAACTTCACATGAGGAACCAAGGCGTTTAGGAATAGACATAAACTTCATGCTGGCCCTCCTACACAAACGAACCATAACATCTTCACAGCAAGATTCTCCAGAACTCATATGCCCAAGTCCTTGCTCAAGGTGCACGTTCAAAGTGACCAGGAATCAGGAATTTTTCTCCTATAGATCTAATGCATACTCCATTTAGTGTCTTTAGAAGTTCACAGAAGATCGAAGAATATGTATTAAAGCATCTCAAATGTCTCAATTACTGTTGGGTTCAAGTCCTTCTGAGTTCAGAACAATTAACTGACTAATCTGAAATGATTTTTGCCTACAAAGCAGATACTGTGTTAGTATGGCATACTTTCAAACTACACACCAAATAGCATACTCTGTGTATATGTAACAACAAATTTGCTGAGTGAAAAGAAACACTTAACAAATCTGGGCTTCAAACTATCTCCCTGCAGTCACCTCTAAGAAACCAAGGTCTCTTACTTAATGGCTTCATGGCAAGGACTCTGTCAGCAGAGTCTTGTTGGAAGAAGTCCTTTCCTAAATCAGATTTTGCCCATCAGAGTGACTAGGATTTCTTTCTTGCCACAGAGGAGTTATGTTCCAGACAACTTCACTTGGTGGGTGTTTTGGTGAGAGGCTCAGGAATTTGCAACCCAATTAACTAGACATTTGTGTATCAACTACACAAAGGCTAGTTACTGAAAAAACCATTTCAGATCCCTTGAAGGACACAGAATTCATGCAGCAAACATCTGACTGGCAGGTGTACTTAAGGATTTGAATTGTAAATTAATAAAGATTTTTCCATTGAGTTCAAAATTGTATTTTTCATTGTCTACATCTCCCAAAATAGAGTTTGTTGTCTGAAAATATCTTGTTTGTTTTAATGTGTGCAACAAGTCCGGACTCAGATACTGTAATTTACTGTTGCTTAAAAAATTATGTCCTGTACTCTTACCACATGCAAAATAGAAGACTGCTCAAAATATGTAACATGTTATACAACAATTTAACTCTCCTGATTTAGGGGGCGATGTTAATGTAAAACTGTATTTTATCTTTCTAAAAATAGTTCATCAACAGAAAGCTTAAATTAGAAGCTTTACCAGTAAACATGCCATACCTGAATTTTGTGCTGGGCAGGGCTGGCAAGGCTCTCCAAAGGCATAATCAGTGCTGGCACAGCAGCACTCTGACTTGGTAACTGCACCCGTTAATGGTCTCACACATTGTCCTCTCTTGTAGCCACCATAGCATGTGCTTCGCATATGTGTATCTGAGGAAAGAAACTCTCTTAATCCTGCCATAGCCAACTGTACTGCCATAAATTATAACAACTATTAAATGTAGCTTGGGTATCATAAACACTGTAAAATAGCTGTCAAAGCAAAATATCTTTCACTATTTTCCCTATGCTTTACACTCATCTATACCCTTTCTCTACTTGGGACAGGAAATTCTTCTTCCTCACGCTCCCAAGAATTCAGACATACAAACTAGTTACTGCATTTAATGACTTAACATACATTAGTGAACTACTAGGCGAACAATCAGTTTTTGAACTAGTGAAAAGCAATGGGGAAAACACACAAAGCCTCTGCTCTTTCTTTGCTTGTAAAAAAAAACCCAAGGAGAAGTCAATAATGTTATTCCAGTACCTAAGATTTCAAATGTTTATGCCTTCAGGTCCAGGAGTGACTTTTCTTACTTTTTGAGAACTGGCCCTGACTGGCTGTCAGACACATTAGTATTTTGAAATCAGACATTGCCGTTGTACAGAAACAGGCAGAGAAATTAGTACATCCCACGTTACAAAGAGATGAAAGAGTAATTAAATCTTTGAGCTTAGTGACAAATGAAGAGTTTTACATTGCCAGAAATAGGGCAAATTCTCACCTACTAAAAACTGGTACAGCACTAGTCACCTCCAATGCTGCTATGCTCTATAGCCTACCTGACCTTGTGATTGGGCCCACGTTTTTTTCTCTTTAAATGCAAAGGAAATGAAAAAAAGCAAAATGGGCTATTACAGTAAATAATCCCAGAGTTATTAGTATCCACTGTAACTACCACCCACCAATCGATGAAAAAATGGTGAATTCTACATTCAAATTTGATCTGTCCATCAGTCTAGCATTAATGTCTGAATGCTGGTTAATTGTGACTTGCCACACATCAAGCTTGTCTTACCAACGCAGACACGTCCGTCCAGTCCTACTGCAAGGCCAGGGAAGCATTCACATCTGAAAGAGCCATCAGTGTTCACACAGCGCCCGTTCATGCATATTCCAGCTGTCTCACACTCATCGATGTCTGTTGGAGAACAGAATGAGCTTTATTAGAAATTAAATTACATAGTGTTCAAGGCCTGGCTGAAACCTGCATTTGTGCAGCTTATTCTCAATATATCCTATAGAAAAATACCAAGTGTAAACAGAAAGTAGTTCAAGTAAAGGTTTTGTTAGGAATGCTGATGAATTCATTCTGTGAAATAGAATAAGAATATGCAAAATTCAGGAGAATTAAACAGAAAAAAAATATTTTATCTCCTTAGAGAGTGAAAAGGGAATACATTTTCTTAACTTGTTCCCAAGAGGTACGTATTCCCATTTAAGGGTCATTCAGGCAAAAACATAATGGGAGGAAGGAGGAAACTGTGACTGCTAAGACAAAGGACTTATGTGGTATATAGCAGGACTTTCCCTTTCTGTGTTAACAGTTCATGCTGTAAGAAATCAGTCCAAATAGCAAATTGAATCCTTCACACCCTCACGAGGTGCCTTCACAGGGCCACCAAAGAATTTCCTTTCCTCCTGCTGCTGGTTCAGTTTTTGGAAGCACATCTGAGTCTCCACAGTCAGACCCTGCCCGCAGCAGTGTCTCTTGTGATCTGCATGACAATTGGTTTTCCCTATCAGATGCTCATTACAGCCCATTTTTTAAGCTTTCAATGAACAGACTGCACTCCAGCCTTGAAAGGAATTTGTTAATGATTTGAGCCCTGAGCAATGGCCCAGCACAAGCTACCATCTTTGCCCAACAATGGTACACTGAACAATAAGGCCCTTAGCAATGAAATACAAGAATGAAGCCTCACAATATTAGACTATCACAAAGGGATGTTAAATTAGTAAAAAAATGATATAGCTTGTGTATCCTGTTAATAGTAAGATCATTCTCTAGATGCAGAGAGCATGCCATTATTTTAGAAGTGATTAAGAAAAGGAGTGCTTAAAATATTGTTTGGAAGTATGTATAACCTTTATAAAATAATCACTTCATAACAACTCTCCGTAACATATATGAGAGACAGTGTGTGTGACAATTTCCTTTTTTCTGACCTTAAAAGGGCAAATTGAGAGTGAAACACCTCTGTGTTTTACTTAGTTTGTGTTGTTTGGCATAAAACATGGCTGGTATGATCCAAGATTCCTTTTTCAAACTGCATTTTAAAATAAAAGCTATATTTAAGTGCATGGGCTCAATTCATTTTTACTTCAGACTGCAATCTTTTGTTCTGTTTCAGACAAATTGTAAATGCTTTTCTCACTTTAAATTTAGTCCTTACTCACTGTAGGTATAAACAGAGTTGGGATTCAAAATATGCCCATACTACTTAACAGTGTAGACAGTTATTTCAGTCACACTGAACTCCTATGACAGATAGAGCTTCTCCTAAAAGCAAAAAAAAAAAAAACCATCAAAAAGTTTCCTTTATTAAGGTTATTTGTAGAAACAGAAAGGCAAAATTACTTTTTTCCCCTTTCCTGTAGTTCATTTTTAAAATAGATTTTGTAAGCTAGTAAAGGGTGAAACGTGCAATCCATTTTCTTTTGCATCAGTTTACAAATGTGTTGGAAATGCATTTATGGATGTTTTACAGAAAGGTGAAGTGAGTCACATAGAACTGTGCAGATCAGCTGAAAACCTGGTTGCAGTAAACACGGGGTAAAAAGCCTCTGCTTTTACACAGTAAATCAACTTCACACACAGGCACAAAGTCCAAATTTCTAAACTTGAGAAGTCTCCACTGTCTTCTGTGGTTAAAGTCACCATTGGACAGTTTAAAATATACTCAACCTGGTTCTGGAAAACCAACTAATGGCTTCATTCTCCATGTTCAGTGAAGTTTTGCCTTTTCTGCTTAGCTTGCTTAGTAGTGCTAGCTGGGTACACTAAGTCCTCTAATTTTAATGAGGAAAAATTTACTCAGACTACTAAACTACCACTTTCAGTTGCCTTCCAATAGCTTTCAATTTAGGGAATTCCTGTTTGATCTAAAGATTAAATAATGTATGAAACAGAAATAATGCCTCAAACCTCTGCCTGCCTGATAGAAGTGTTTATGAAAAATCATCAGTAAATCATCACTGAAAGAAGCTAATGGTGAATAAGTTTAGCATGTCTTGTATTTCAGGGAATACACAAGACTGTGGTGTAACATTCTTTTTTGGCATGTTACTTCAGAAAGTCTGAGTGGAATTTTTTACCAGACAGCCAAGCATATGCCCTGTACTTACACTTACATTCTGATTTTATGGAATTAAGTGTCAATTACATTATCCCCATCTTTGGGTTAGAAGTCCTTCTTAATAGTTGAAAATTCAGCTTAGAGTGCATCAAATGAGATGGTTATAGAAACAATAAGTTTCACTCTTCTATTTCTTTGTTGATCCCCTAAAGAGTTTGGCAAAACCCCATGTTCTATTCCCTATCAAAATTGCTCAGGCAGGAAGCCAATTTATTTGCTGCGGAAATGTCAGGTTTTGCATACACACATTCCCAATGTGTACGAGCACTCGCTGCTCGTGCAAGCATGAGCTTAGAGTTTAAGCTTGTGTAAGATCTTAATGCATGCACTTCACAAACAAATTCTGGATATGCAGTGTGAACAACCAGTGTTTCAAACACTAACAGTTTTGTAGGACAGCTGTTATTTCTCTGTATATTTGGCATGTACAGAAAAGGACTCAATAAGGACAAATGTCAAAATATACAGGAAAAGACTAATAAAGATCAAACTTCTAAACTTAACCTAACACTACTGGAGGGAGCTGTGCTCCTCTAGCCACTAAAGACCTGGGAAATGTTTCATGATACTTTGGGCAAGTGGAAGAAAGGAGACAAATATGAAGTCGGGAAAGAGGGCAATTTGGGCGTCCAGGTCTCAAAATCTGGTTTGATTTTGACCCAATAGCAATTTTAACACATAATGAATATTTGCATGCTCATTCATAAAGAACAAGGCTTGCTGTAAGTGTTGAAAAGCAGTGGGAGAAATCCTTTATTTTACTATGAGATCTGTTCCAACTTTCAGTAGGAATCAGTTGAGTTCCCTGCAATTTTGGATCATTTTCAAATATTCTTCCTTTGATGCACAGAAGCAAGATTTCTCTAGGGCCAGAAACCCATTTTTGACTGTATCCATACTCCTGTTTAGCCTGGAGGCATGTAACAGAGGCTGTGCAGTTGAGTATCATTGTGTTTTTAGTCGTCTGGTAGAGATACCATCTTCTTGGGTGGCATTTCAGAGCACATACATGATATAAGAAAAAAAAAGGAAAAAAATACCAAGAGATACTCAAGGCAAAAATCAAGACAAACATTTGGGCTGGGCTGAACTTGCATCCATGACTCACATCCCTGCAAACAACACACAGAGCAGCCAGTGGTCTTTGGCTGGTGTGTCAAGGCCTGATGGGAATTGAACTCACTGCCATCCCACACACAGACCAGCTGGAAAATAAGCTTTGACAAAGCACAGACACACACCTACCACCTGTAAAACAGGTAAGAATGGAAATAAAGCTAATTGCTCTAAGTGTGTGAAGACTGCAGCCAACACAGTCAGTTGTCATTAACCTATTGGAGACACTTGTATGAATCTGCACATTCATTCATTTGAGAAACTAAAGAACATCCCAATCAAAGCAAGCCCATTACAAAGCCAGAATAGTGTCATCTCTCATTAGAACTACCTGACTCCCCCACCTGAAGGCTGGGTAGCACTGTCCTGCATAGCTAGTGCAACAATTATCAAATGCAAAAGAAGTTCTGGATATTTTACAGGATTTATTGGCCTGATTTGGATCTGAAGTCTAAGCCTAAAGACAATTCAGTACAGATCTTAGACTGGTACAGTGTTCAATAAGCAAAAGGATCCAAATTAATTCAGCTTTCATGACACTATCTCTCAAAACCGGATTATTTATTCAAACATTTAGTTTTGCTGTTGGTCCACAACAAAATGCTGTGACATGACATCTTCTAAAATTTGCCAAAGTGTAATCAAGCACTTTTTTTTGCCTTGACTCCAAGAGTTACAAGATTTTGAATCTTTCAAAAGCAAAACCGTAAGCCCAACACTTGTTTATTCCTTATTTTGACTTCTGCTTCATGACTATAAAACTTGTTGAAACATGAAGACTTAGACACACAAAACTTCCAGTTCCTGACGGGACTGAATGGAAACTCTAATGACATAACAAGCAACCAAAACGTTGCAGTGTCTCCCACAGGAGATATTGCTGAGCTAGTGCAGCAAGTGGAAAAGACAATCCTGTCGTGGTGCTAATGTCTGCATCTTGGTCACACGGAGTGCTGGGCACTCCTCAGAGATGCTGTATTGACTAGGAACACCCAGACAGGATTGGAAGCAAAACCCAAAGAAGGAAACAAGCCAGAACGTTTGGGAGGCCAAAGGCAGAAAACTTTAAAAGACCAAACACAAAATGTGAGATATACTGGAACCAAACTGCAGAAGACCTCATAGGCTAAAAAAAATGGAGTTTAACTAGGTCAGATCACACAGTCCTTGATCAAAGAATATTTCCCACTGGCTGGTTAGGGTGGTTGCTCAACACTGTGGAGAAGACTGAGCACTGTTTTTCACAATGAAATCATTCAGGCTGATTGAAAAAGCATATCTGATGAGAACTGTGCCCAGTACCTCTTACTCCCAAAGATCACCGTAAGGAAATAAAGTGATTTTTGAAGCTACCCAGAGGGATATGACTCACAAGGTTTGAGAACCCATAATTTATTGTGCTCACCTGTGCAATAGCGTCCATCAGATGCTAACTGGAACCCAGGCTTACAAATGCATTTAAAACTTCCATCTTCATTGATGCACATCCCATTGAGGCAAATGTTTCTTATGCTGCATTCATCCATATCTGAAAATGTACACGATAGACATAATGCTCACAATCTTTCAGCAACACAGCTCTTACTAATTATATCCAAAAGATAAACCTTAATTTCTTTCTTAGTTGTCAGAGGTATATGATAATCAGAAACATACAAAGGGACATCCTGCACTGTCCTAGTGGATGTGTCAAAGCAGTGATTCCATTTTTCATAATGAGTCATTAACACAAAAAGGAATGCATCCAAAAAGAGCAAAGAAAATGAAAAACAGATGAGAAACTGGACAGCTTAAGAGCTGCCAGTTGGTAAAAGCCATCAACAAGTGAGAAAGGATGTAATGGAAGAGGGTTTGCAATCTTAATCTAAATAGAAGCTAGGTTAGAAGCAGCCTCCTGTTTGGAATGGTAAACACAATTTTGTGTTACTAAGAAGCCCTTAAAGGGGAGGAGTGAACATTTGGGTTTGGAGTGAAAACTTTTGTAACCTCCATTGGAGGAGTCTAAGATTTATGATGCGGGAGAATTCCCAGCACTGTGCTCAAGCATGCATTCTGTGTGCACTGTCATCATCAACTTCCATTTAAAATAAAACCTGCCCCTCCCCTGGATTCAGCATGACAGGCCACACAGGAGGGTACTTACTAATTATAGCTTCATAATAGCATTATTCACCCACTGACAAAATGGGATAGCATTAAGGATTCAAATAGGAAAAGGTGGAGGTCTCAGATGCTGCTATTCTGAGCCCTGCACATTTACTCACACAACAGGAAAGGAAAAAAAAGCAAGTACAGAGAATTCTGTGCTTGATTCGAGTAAGTTTTTATATCCTCTTAGTCTTTACTTTGTCCTGGCGCAAATTAAATCAGTTTTTGGATGTTACATCCAAAAAAAATCAGCACTATTTACCAGTTTCATCTGTAGGACTGCACACAGTTACATTAAGGTATGGCACAATGCCACAGTCTTTACTGATTAGTGTGTGTGCACATGTATTCCTAAGAACAAAACTCAAAGCATTACAATGCCAGAGATGAAACTGTTTCATAAGTGGATGCAATAGACATTCTGGCAGCACATGCCATGGAATTAAAAATGTTTTACCAGACTGCCGATGTCCTGGTTCTTATTACTATTAGCATGTGGTATTTGGTGGGAAAGGAAGAAATCAGAGTAGGGTTTTTTTCCTGAATAGACTCATTTCCAAATATATTTAGTCAATATACTTCCATAATAAAATATTTAAAAAGCAGCTTATAGTGCTAAACTGCATCTAAGAAAGAGTCAGGAAAAACAGAGTCTTAAAATGTCTGTCTCTACCAAGGATTAGCAGAATCACTACTAGCACATAAAATCACTGGATCATAATGACATTACAATATATTCAGAATCGTGCTATTTTCCTTAATACTGCAGCTGTCTTGGACAGAAATTACACTTCTAGACATGGTGTGTTTTCTTTTTACTTACAGGCTAAGTCAGACAAAAATAATTTATGATTTAAAAAAAAGAAGTCGTGTATCTATCCCAACCAGGAATTTTGGCATTAAGTCTTTGAGCTGAATCACTGAGATAATATTCTGCCAAAAATGTTTCTAAGAACAGTGCTTGAAATTCTTTTAACGTATGAATAGATCATTGGGAACCCTCCCAAGGACCTTGGGAAGCATGATAAAGAACATTCTTCTTTTTTCCCCCCTTTACTAAAGGTCTGGGAGGTAGGAACACATCAATTATGTTTACAAATTTTTCTTAAAACAGTTTTTATAGGTCAAAGCAGACTGCATCTACATGAAACACATTGCTAGTCACCCAGTAAGATCCCATAAAGCATGCTGTTAAACACACAGTAAAATCAGGCAGCATGTGACTTGTGCTGGGTTTTTAAATGTACCACTCCCATCAAAGAAACTGCATTTTGTGATAGTGGTATGTGCTATTTCTCCTGCTGGACAGACATCCCGTTGAGGATTGCCAAGCCAAGGCTCCAGAACTGGCTGCAAAAGACATTTTACTTGCCCTCTCAGATACAGCAAAAGGTATTTAGAAATCTGATTCCTTGTTCCTTTCCTCCCCCCACCAGAGGTCCTTTTCTCTTTCATTGACATGAATAACCTCTTGCAACTGTAATTACTGACACTGAGTAACTTCAGAAAAGTCTTACCTTCACAGTTTTTCCCATCGACTGCCACTTGAAAGCCAGCATTGCACACACAGTGAAAACTGCCCTCTGTATTTATGCATCGGCCGTTATTGCAGATACGACCATTCTGTAAACATTCATCAATGTCTGAAAGCCAACCAAAAAGAAAAATTACATTTTAGGGTTTTGGGTTTTTTTTATACTCAAGAGGAATTTTTCCCATTTCCCTTTCTCCTAGGTTTTTAACCCTACATGGAAACTATATTCACCTGAAAAATGATTTATTTTGATTTCCATAACTGAACGTTATGGGGGTGGAAAATGTTCATCAGCCTGAAATTTCAAGTTGCTGCAAAAGAATTTCAGTGAACATTACCCTGCAGCCTTCTCAAACAAGAAACAGACCCTTTCAATTTTTTATTTTTCATTTTTGTTCATCATTAAAATATTTTTACTGAACTTTAACTTTGCAGTATCTAACTACTTAAGGAAAGCTGGAGGAAAGCTTATCTTTTGCTGCTGCTTTGTAAGGTAACGGGAAAGTTCAAGACTTTCCCACCTCTGAAGATATTTCTCCTGCTTATTTTATATTTGAAACATCAGATCCTCATTTCCCTCTCTCTGCAGGAGGTGCTTGGCAAGTGCTTTGGAGGACCTGAATAGTGATATCACACGAGGCTGGCAGCTCTCCCTCTCCTCCCAAGGAGGGGAGAGGAGATGCTGAGACAGACTGTCTAGACATTTTTCAGATTGCTCAGTATTCTCCATCAAGGCCTGGACCATCTCCCAGAGATTCCTGCACACAGGGGACTCCACACACAGAGAACACAACCAGCCTATGCAGACCTATCTATCATGCAACCACGCTGTCTTCCCAAATATCCTGGGGGTTCCCTTCCCCAAGTTCTCTGTGCAAAAATGCATTGCTTCATTTCAGGAAGAAGCAAAGGTTCTCCTCTCAAATGTTCCAGCTCTCTGGACACCTAGGTATGGGGAACTGATGCCTCTCGAAACTGTGAACCTCTATTTGCCTTCTTAGCAGTGTTGTAGCTCTGGGAAGCTGCTAAGAAATCCCTGAATATAACTGTTTTGCTAGCAAGCAATGAGGCCAGCAGTGGCAAGAGCTGCTCAATGAGCTCACTGCAGTGGCAGCTTGCAGGCCTCAACCTCCAGCAAAAGCATACGGGCATGATAACCCTCCCCTCCTTTGATAAACAAGCATCAGCAGTCTGCAACACATAAAAGTGAGTTTCCTCTCTGTTCAGTCCCTTTCTCCCCACTTTTCTGGCACTTGGTTGTACCTGGCTTCAGCTACTCCACCAGCTTTCTTCCTGAGGACAGGCACAAATGCCACAGCATCTCAACATCCTTCTGGCCTTTTAACTTTTGGAGTTCATTCGGTTTGGGGGTTTTTTTATGCATGTGATGCCCTCTAAATCATGGTGCAGAAAGTTAACACCAGGCCTCATTGTTCTTTACATACACACAGCTGATCACAGTGCCACCGCTAGATTGTTACATTTCTCATTTTATTGTTCTTTACATACACACAGCTGATCAGAGTGCCAATGCTAGATTGTTACATTTCTCATTTTCAAATTATGAAATAACATCACAATTTTTTCCCCCTCAGAGAAACTTGCAAAAAATTAAAGCTCCTCCATCACTGAAATATCGATAATTGCTGTCATCTCCATAAAAGACCCAAACTTCTCTGCTCAGAAATGCTGAGTAGATTATAGTAAGCACTTAACTATTAAAGCTTTGACTCCCACACATTCATAGCTAATCATCATAAAATTCCACTTTTTTTTGAGGTCCATTTGATATCCCCACTTCTGCAACTGAAAAGCAGTTTTTGTTTAAGTCACTACTCACAATGTGATGACTTTATTCACTTATGTCTCCAACTAAGATATTAATTCATTCAGCCAAACTCCTACTAGAATTATAAGGGATCCTAGTAAGAGTTGAATCAGTAGCTTGTGATACAGACTGCAATGTTTAATCAATCACCTACCAGACTCATTAAGCAGAAAAAACCCTGCCCTGGAATCTCAGGCCAAGGAATAGATAAACATCTGGTCATTAAGGAGACTTCATTTTTCCGGAGCACACATAAGGAATACATTTTACAAAGTGTATCAGCACTGACACATTTGTGTGTGCAAAAAAATAAAATCTCAGCATCCAAAGTAGCCATGCGAAAAAATTTTACAGCAAATGCTGATTTTGGCATACACCAGTGCAATATGCATATTTTCCCAAGTGCACTCCACTAGCCTTTTGCTGTTCCCTACCCTGCTCCTAAAAATTCCTCCAGAACACAAAGATTCTGCACATCGTAGCATTTTCTGCACTGCCTGTCAAGCAAGAACAGTTTCCCATAGACTGCAAAGGAACTGCTAAGTGACCACACTTAAATGCCATTAAGCTACTGGGCTCCTGACAGCCATGTGTTTGCGTAATGAATCAGTCAAATTAAAAGCGTGTGACAAAAATGACTCATGAGTAAATTCATCGCGGCTGAGACTCCACTTCAGCACTCCCCCACCACTAGTCAGCTGAGCTATGAAGATGCTTCCGCAGCTTGGCTGTTTGGCAGCAATTAGGCCAAACACTCACAGCAACATGCAGCACTGATGCTGGCTCTGCATGTCCTCCTGTACTGGAGTAAACTTCTGTACCATAAATACCTTTCTGATTCACCAAAGGAAGAAAAAAATGCACACTAATACAGATAACTTTCTTCTGGCTTTCTAGAAACTTTCTGCCTCAGAATGAGTGCGTGCTCTGCACCCTGCACTCAGTGCAGAAAGCAAAATATGAAGACAAGCTGTGACTCTGAGCCTTCAAACACCCTGTTTCATTTAGATGCTTCATTTCTTGCAGAATATCAAAATAGTCACTCATTCTTCTGCCAGAAATCTCTCACTATGACTTAACTATAAAGGACTACCTCCACCTTTACAGTCAAATTCCCACCCCAGAACACTCTGGGAGCAACAGAACCCTGACAGAGGATTGACCACTGAGAATTTATGTGCTCCCCACTCCCACAGGAAGACAGGATAAAGACTATCAAGACTACTGTTGAGCCTGACCTGCAAAATACCAACAATGAGGAGTCTACAGCATCCCCATCTAGACTTTCTCAGTGGTTCACTCCTTCTCCATATCATATTTAAGCTTTCATTGCTGTAATTTATGTTTAGTTCTTTCTCTGACAGTGAGCAGGGACAATACATGGGCAGTGTAATCTTTTATTTACCCACTGGAAGCCTTATCTTTCCCTCCACTGTGTTTTAACACTCTTTTCTAGATAAAGGGTTTCTCCAAAGAAGGGATGTTTAATTGTCCTTGAAATCCTCAAGCAGCAAAAGAAAATTGTCTCAATATACAAAAAAATTTTTGACAAATATCTCTTCCACTTCAAAGCCACAAATGGTGCCAAGATACTTTCAGCACAAGACAAAATGTCTTTTTTCGTAAGGCAGTCTGTGAATAGCCAGCACCAGCAGGTTCATCATTTTTACTGCCATATCTATTTTTTTTTTAAAACCCCTCATATTTAATACATCTGTTCT
The DNA here is from genome assembly GCF_000695815.1 of Acanthisitta chloris. Taxonomy (NCBI): domain Eukaryota; kingdom Metazoa; phylum Chordata; class Aves; order Passeriformes; family Acanthisittidae; genus Acanthisitta; species Acanthisitta chloris. Next base: position 67,350 of record NW_008661098.1, on the reverse strand, counting down.
ATTTTGCTTAAGAACTATTTTCCTTCCTGGTATGTATCCAATAGTACAGATATGGCTGTGAGACCATAACTTACCTCGGCACTCTGTTCTAGTCGCCGTGCTCTGATATCCTATACGACACTGGCATATGTAGGATCCCTGGGTGTTCACACAGTCTCCACTCAGGCATGGATTCCTCTCACATTCATCAATATCTGTGGAACATAGACAATATATTTTTATTATGACACTGGTTGAAAGTTATTCATGCCTATAGGGGTATTTTGTCTTTTTGTAGTTGGAGAAATAGTATCCTTCAATCTGAAAGAAAAGGGACACGACTGAATTCCCAGTAAAAAGATCCCATGTTCTAAGCTAAGCAGGAGCTGGGAAAAAGGAATATTCAACAAGACAAGACATTGCATGTGTGAGAGGTAGAGGCCTTAATGCCACATCTCCACACGCCCAGCCCCACTGAAGACAAAGATTTTGACAGAACCAAAATCTTGCCTGTAAGAGACAGCTAATCCTTGATTTTGTCATCAAGCTCTTGCTGAGTTCCAAAATTAAAGGTTTCAAGGGCCCAACAAGACAGTCCTCATGAGCTGAAAGAGGAGTTGTAAATCTTACTAAGTCGAAGTTTATAGGTCATTGCATACTCTGAGAGCTGGTAGCATTTTAAAGAGAACATTTTCAATCACTAATAAACACATTATAGTCACAGGTTAGTAAAATAAGAAATCCTCATTTCTGTATAATTTTGTTACAAGTTGCAAGATTGGTTAAATACTGTCTTAAAGACAAAACTGTTGTAAAAATAAATTTGCCATTGAAAGCAATTAGTTCTTGGAAGTCTATTTACTGGGGTTTTTTTTGGAGGGGAAGCTGTTTTATTTAAGAACTCAGAGTTGTTATATTGTGTGGAGAAGAATTTTTTTTCTTTAAAATTAAATTCCCCTCTGTGATTTACAGCAGAAAACCACATACCAACACAGTCCTCTCTACCCTGCAGTTGGAATCCTTTGTTGCACTCGCAGCGGTAGCTCCCAGGAGTGGGAATACAACGTCCATTACGGCAGAGATGTCGGAATACTTGGCAATAGTCAGTTAAGTTCACCGGCAAGATCACTGAAATAATAAGAGATGGAAAAATATTTTAGTAGTTCTTCATAATAATTTCTGGTGATCTGTTACTTGTGCAGCATTCCCATTAGAAGTCAATATTTACCTTCCATCATAATGTGAATTATCATAGTAAAACAGGAGACAATGGCACTCTGATTCTTAAGAGATTTGTCTGAAAACAGCCAACAACCACAGATTTTTTCATTGTGGCAAGTCTGATTCTGTTTTTCTCTCTTGTCCTGCCTAAGAGGACCAAGAATGCCCATGCCTCGTGGTAAAGGGGGCATGTGGTACTACAGGGACAGTACTTAAAGCCTGGAGTAGCAAAGAGCAGGCAGCCTGGTTCAGTTATTTTCATTTTCACAGATAGCAGAGTGAGAGGAGAGCAGGGATAACCCTGGGAGGTATGCCTATACTGTCTTTGGCAGGCAGACATGAGCTGGCTCTGTCCGTGCTCCCAGCTGACCAGAAGCTGTGCAGCTACGTCAGTACAGTGTCAGGCCTGAGCTGACATACTTTGCCTCTTAGGCTTATGAGCTCAGCTTGGTGCTGAACCAAGACTAAATAGTTTCAGCTGGTGCCAGTGCAAGCAGAGACCGCTTGCATCTGCACAGACCACAGGTGAAATCAGCTTCTGTTTACGTGCAAAAGAGTATGTGGCTATGCCAAACAATTTCTGGTGGCACATGCCTACTGCAGACTACATGGGCATGTAGTAAATACCCTGAGCTAGAGACAGAATATGGAATAGATTGGTAGTCTGCTTTGGCTTCCTCCTTGCTCTAAAGAAAACCATGCATGTGTATCACTAAAACAGTTCTTCCTGCACGCTGGGTCAGTCTCAGTGTCCAGCAGACTAGTATTTTATTGGTACATTTCCTACCTTGGAGGTAGGTACACTTGCCATAAAATGCATGGTAACCAGGCTCTGATTAAAAGGATATCCAGAGACTACATGTCCACATAAAGTAAGCAAAAATACTACCAACAGCTGAAGGGAGCACACTGGTCCTGAGAAATGCATGGTTTTAAAATAGCTAAATGCACACGGTGCAAGGAAAGGTTATTTGTTTCTTTCTTACTGTGAGGTGGTGGAGCCCGAGATGGATAGATGATTTCTGGCTGTGGAGGAGGGTAAGCACCAGGAATGAGTGGTGGAGGGATGATTTCAGGACGGACTGGAGGAAGCTCAGGTCTTGCCGGCAGCATAGCAGATACTGTGCACAGTTTGCGGTACTCATCTGAAACATGAAAACATGACTGCTGTTTTAGACTCTTGTAGCCTTTCCATTTAATCCAACTCTTCCCATTTTACAGTGTATCAGATTAGCAATAACAAACCTTAAATAATCTGGAAAATCTGAGCCTGTATGTTCCCTTCATAGTATCACAGAATCATTAGAGTTGGAAGGGAATCCTGAGGACCATCCAGTCCAACTCCTGGCCCTGCATAGGATATCCCCAAGAATCACACCATGTGCCTGAGAGCATTGTCCAAACAACTCTAAAACTCTGTCAAGGCTGGTGCTTTGGCAACTTCCCTGGGGAGCTGTTCCAGTGCTCAACCACCCCCTGGAGGAGGAAGAACCATTTTCTAATTTCCAGCCGAAACCTCCCTTGACACAACTTCAGACCATTCCCTCTGATCCTGTCACTGGTTGCCAAAGAGAAGAGGACTGTGCTGCCACTCCACTTTCTTCCCTGAGGAAGTTGTATAGAGCAATGAGGTCTCCCCTCAGTCTCCCCTTCTCCAAGCTGAACAGATCAGGTGACCTCAGCAGCTCCTCATATTGCTTCCCATCAAGGTCCTTCACCATCTTCATTGCATCCTTTGGATGCTCTCTAATAACTTAATACTAATAACTTAATATCTTTCTTATACTCTGGTGCCCAAAACTGCACACAACATTCAAGGTGAGGCCAGACCAGCACAGAGCAGAGCTCGACCAGCAATGCCTTGCCTGATGCAGCCCAGGACATGGTTGGCCCTTCTGGCTGCTTGACTCATATTGAACTTGCCATCGACAAGGATCCTCAGCTCCTTTTCTGCAGCACTATTTTCCAGCATCTCATTCCCCAGTCTGTACATACAGCCAGGGGTAACTAGGTTTGTTCTATGAATTGAGTCATTAAAGCACAGAATCTCAATACTACTGGTCAAAAGAAAAGGTAGCATAACTGACATTCTGGATATGAAATTGAAGAGTGAGGCAGAGACCTGATCTTAATCTACTTAGTCTTCTCTCAAGCAAAATTTTTGGTGAACTCAGTGTGAAGTTTACCTAAAGAAGGACTTTGGATTTGATCCCAAGTTAATTTAATAGAAAGCTTGCCACAGAGTTAGAAAAATACTGAACAGGGAAAAAAGCCCAGTTTCAACTGGATTTCTTAAAAGTTAACCTCTTAAAACAAAGAAATATAAATATAAGCAATGAAGCAAAACCAATTAGAGAATGAATACACTAACACTATTTCCCAGTGAAAATTAAGTTTGCCAATAAAAGCAGAAACCAAACAAGGTGCAGTCTAAGGAACACACCAAAGAGAAACCAAGTCAGATCCACACTGAGTTCATTCTTTTCCAGATGATGGGAAAATGATCTATTTTGCCATAAGCACAGTATATGCTGAGTGTGATGCATTCTCCTATTGTTTATCTCCATTAGTGGCATCTGCCCTACTGCCCCACTTTTCCTCCTGCTCCCAACTCTTTTGTCTTAGGGAAGTGTGGGTTTGGAACTTGCAATCCAAAAAATGCACAGAGAGTATCACAATTAAAGACCACATTTCCAGCTGACCTAATTCATGTTCACAATTTGTGCAACCAATATCCTTGGACTTCAAAATGTAAAGTTTGTGGCACAGCAGGGGAGAGGAATCATACAATGAAAAAAAGCTAGAGATGAATGAATTCCTGAAACAATATAAAAAATGAGAACTAAAAATTAAAGTAAATATTGGGAGAACTAAACTGGATATTTCAGCCTTCAACACTTTCATCTCACTTCTATTTCCACCTGTAAAACGCATTAGAAGCTCTTCCCGAATCACAGAGGATTTGTTAAATAAACATTGTTCCTAAAGTTCTGGTTTTCCTGATCATGACATTTGCATTTATTTAATGCTTTTAGGTGATCAGTTTGTTTCATGTGTCACTGCATTTCCCTCTATTGTTCCTTAAAGTGACTTTAATCTTTAAATCACTCCCAAAAAGAACTTATTATGTATTGTATTTTGTTTATTTGGGTTTTTTTCCTAGCTTTTTATTTTACCTGTTCATATGTAAGCTGAGTCTGCTCACAGTCTGTGGTAACTGCATTCACAAGAATGTGTCTGTGTATGTACACACACAAATTCCAATATGCAGTTGCGTGCTAATGATGGTGGTTTTACTAGTCAATTCTCTAATCACACATTCTCCACAACTCACTGATCAGTCTTTGTGAAAGAAACAATACTGTATTTCTTTTTTACTCTAGATTGGTAATACCCAATTAACCAAAGCCAACCCACCATAAGCCTATGTCTTCTGTGCAAAAAGAAGTCACGGCCTTGGGGTTGCCCAAAGAATGGAATTAGCACACATGAAGGATTGCTGAGGTGAGAACTGAACACACATGGCTGGATGCCTGGGATACCACTTCTAAAGTATCTGCAGTGTCAATGGTAAAGCCTGTTATTGCACATAAACAACTCTTGCCACATTACACACAGAAATACAGTGCAATCCTTTTTGATTGCAACTTTAACCTCCATGTATAATTTCTAGCAATAAACAGCCTATTTTCTAGTAGGAACTGGGTCTGCTGCCCACATTGAAAATGCAACTGCTGTTACATTATGCAGCTAGTGCTCCCCTTTATATAGCAGTAAATTTCCATTTCAGAGTGTGAGAGACTTTGGGCCATTGACAGCTCTGAATTCCTCATCTTGCTTTCTCAGGATACACCACATAAGGAATAACTGAACTTGATTAAATAATGACAGCAATACCTTAAATACATGTAAAGCCTTTTAAAGAATTTCACTTTTGAAGAGTAATTTATAGTCTCAATTTATATCCAAAGTAAGAAACAAAACCCAAAAAAAGTGCCATATAACCATGATCTGGATCGCATGGATTTTATGAGTCAGGAAGTCCTGGGTTCTAGCTCCTTCTCCATGACGTCTCGGTCTGCAGCTTTGGCCAAATTACTTCACTTTTCCACCCAGTTTGCTCACCAGTTAGATATGAATAATTAGAAAGTATGTAAAGAAAAGAGAGACTATGTTAAGACTGAAAACTTTCTTGTCTTTCTATTTCAGATGGTTATCAATAGATTACACTATTTTTTTAGCACTACTCTAGCCGGTTTTGAACTTTTAACATGTTTAAATACTATTAATAAGACAGCGACAGAAAGTCTTCCAATAGTTCTGGTTGTAGATTAAAAACACGAATAATAAACATTTCCACACATCAGTTCTGACAATTTCTTCTGCTGCTACAGTGTTACAACCCTCATTGCTCCTGAAACTCTGCACCTCGCTTGTCTTCCTCCTATCAATCCTTAAATTTCTCGTATTCTCTTTTTCTAAAGCATCTCCTTAGGTCTCCAGTCCTAAACAATCTCAGAAACATCTTCCCTCCACTCTCTCACACGAAGGTTCACAACTGGCTGGCCATCTTCTCTCAATTCAAACTGCACGTTATCTGGGGATCTCCGTACACAGGGAGGCAATAAAGCACAGCACATTTTGACAGCAGACAGAAATCATGTTCTGTGTCAAATTTCAGGAAATATATGGCACCTCAGAAAGCTTGTCATGAGGAAGGAAACCCTAGTTTCCCAGTGAGAATGGAACTGCAGAGGGAATAGGGATCTATTAGAAGGCTGTAGTGCAAGTTACTTGATGAAGATGCTGAAAACAAAATCTGAACCAGGTAAGGTGGGAATAACCTGGCTACAAAACATGAATTAGCAACAAATAACTGTTTCTATCTGCTTGTCCTAACAACCTGCCACAGGAGGCTTTGCTTGAGCAGGGGGATTGGACTAAATAATCTGCCAAAGTGTCCTTCGGCCTCAACCCTTCTGTGTAGCTCTTTAATGAAAGCATTACTGCTAGAAGAAAATCACTGCTAACTCAGCATTCAACCATGCTCATAAGAATAAAGGAGGACTCATACCTGTGGATCTGATGGGGCACATTTCGGGAGCGCTGGCTGGGCTGGAAGACCAACATCGGCCACTGTCACAGCAACACTGCATTTTGGACAAAGGCTGGGGGAGCTGATTGCCACAGCGCCCGTTGGTCAGGGTAGAGAAGCAGTATCCAGGCCGCACGTCTGCCGGGAGAAAGAAATGGATACGTGATCATCAGTCCAATGAGGAATGTGACTTTTGCAAAAGGGAAAGTTCCCATTTTTCTTGACAGATTTACATAATTGATGACACAGCCCTTGCAAGATTACAACAATCAGACAACCAGAAAAATCTAGGTAATATTTAGGCTGCTTTGGATTCAGGTGTAACACCTCCTGTGAGAAAGGTGAAGAGAAATACGGAACAGCAATGAATTAATACAGCCAAAATTACAATAGAAACATAAATTCAGTAAATAAAGTATGCTTCTGTGCTCCTTAAGAAAAATTGCAGTGTGATCTCTATAAAAAATAGTACCAGATCATTTCTAAGTCTATAAGCAACTAACACACAGGAATAAATTCACAACATTACAGCTCTCAAAGCATTAATACTACTTTCATTAGTCATGACTTCCCCAGCTGAAGTATGTAGTGATTTGACAAGATAGAGGCTTGCAGGCAAGAAAGAGCAGCACAGCTCTTTAACTGGTGCCATCACACTGTTTATGGAGAGGTGCTGGGCTTCCTGTCTGAAAAGGATAAGCAGGTGCTGTACAAAGAACAGCCTGTAGTCAGATTTTATACACTCAGCTCTAACAGCCCTGCACAGAGAGCCCCCAGCTTAGAGAAGGGAGAGAAAATGTGGATTGGAAACAAAAAAAAAAATCATAAAAAAGAATCTTGTGATACCACTTGAAGTTCTGAGGAATTGTTTCACAATATGTCACATCATGTCAAACACAATATAAGCTCTGATGTGATTTGATGCTGTATGATAAACCAGACCTAGTTTGTTTCTATAATATACAAATATTTTCTGTCAAAATGTCGCAGAAAAAGTTGCAGATATACTCTTAGAACAGCAGACACCATTCCCTAAAGTAACAGTACCTGAGCTATCCAGGGAACAGTGGATTCATCGGTCTGGTACCAGTGCTTTCCAGAATTTACTAGCTATTCAAATGGGTATAAAACATAGCAGGGAAGTGTCTTATTATTTTGAGGAAACTCATATATAGTGATATGTTGGGAGAGTCTCTGATGGTTCTGCCTTTTATTGTCTGGAACCCTGAACACAGGTATTACTGGGAATGTAGCTAAAAGAGTCAGTTGGACCTTGTTTCCAAACTTGAGTTAGATCACCCATATTATCACATGACAGAAATCTGAAATGGAAAAAAGAGATCTACTCAGTTCTATAACTGGTTCTCCATTTTCTCCTACTATCTAGCTAAGCTGCCACACACATTTACTCCTTTATCTACCCCTCTAAAAATCAAATAAATCTATGATGCAAATTGTTCCTTGGAGAAGAAACTGTTCTCCAGTACCCCGGAGAGATATTCAGGTGCTTGGTGTGATGGTGGGGTGGATGGTGAGGAAGGAAGTCATCTAACAGACCCTATCATCATCCTCTCTGACTCCTGTTCGGTTTAGGCCAGTACCAGGTGTTGAAACATTTAAAAGCAGTAATGGGAAGAAGTGGAAAAAGAATCTACATGGTATCTGTGCAAGCACAGAATGTGCCATAAAAGGGTAAGCACACAGCAAACATCTTTGTCTACCTACATATGTAAGAGCGTGTCCAAAAGCCACATCATCTTCAGAAAACAGTAAGTTTGTGAGAAAAATACCAATTCTCTCCATATTCCTGATCAGACATGATTATTTTCCCTTTTTTCCTCTTTTATTTTCAGTTCCAAATGGTAAAACACACAAATAAGGGCAAGAACAGCAGGAAACAACTTTTTTACTGTTTCAGATTTTAATATTTTATTATTTTACTAGAAAAATATAGTCTTTTGGAAAGGCAAAAGATCACCCTGAAAATAACTTTCAAAAAAAGTGCTTTTCTTTGAAAAACAAAGATGGAAAAAAAGGCCACTGAAAAGTTACACAGGCCAAACCAATTTACACCAGTTGGAAGTATGGGCCAGCAGCTTTCTTCACAGCATTGTTCATGCCCTTGGGCTGAGATGCTCTGCTCTTGTTTCTGCTCTTCAGCTCTAGGGGGTATTATCTTTGCTTTGTCTATTCTAATTTTTAAGGTTTGTAATAATGCAACCCCCAGTCCTTCCTTTGGATGTTTGGCCCTAGTGCTGCTCAGTTTGAGTCCCAAAAGGGACACATTTCTCAGAAGCACTTCCTCCTCTCTAACACTACAGGCACGTTCAGCTAACACTTTTCACTTAAGACAGGCATGTTCTAATTAAATCAAGATTACATGTTTTGCCCAGGACTAATACAGACTTGGGCTCTGTCCTTGTGAATACAGCAAGGATGCAGCCTGCATATTAAACATGCATCCAAAATATCTGCAGAGAATGAATAGTGTTTCCCATTTAGCACGTTTTGCCTTGGACACAAAGGCAAAATTTTAATGATGGCTGATAGTGTGGCATATTATTTCACACATCTTGTCATCATTTAAATCCCCAATTCTTAGTTGAACTATTTCAGTCTACAAATACAGGGGGTAAAACACGCTGGAAAACTGCAGGAATATAACATGGCTGTGAATGTTGGGCAGTCCTGACTGATGGCTATAAAAAACAAAAAGCAAATACAAGTTGTGCATCTCCAGAAATTTTTTGTTACCGAAAGGTGAATCTCCTTCATAAACATTAAGTGCATTAAATCAACAATTTAATGATACATAGTAATTTAAAAGTTATTAATCTGAAGCAATAAAAGCAACTCCCACTGGCATTTTAAGTGTACAGTATGGTTTAAATATACAAAAATGCTGTTCTTGATGATGGAAGAAATATAGTTCATTTCTTACAACCTGCAGGAATAGAATGGCACCATTCAAAAATAATCATAACCCAAACTACTTGCAGATCTATTGGAGAAGTTAATATCATTTGGTACTGTTCTCTGTGAAGTTTGGTGGCTTTTTCTAATTTTTTTCCCAAATTATTTTCTACCAAAGGTACTAAACACAGGATGCTTTCCTGAACCCTAGTACTAGCACTGTGCATGAGCCTTGGAATAAACCAGATAAAACTGAGGAAATAAACCTTTTCTTTGATTTTTTCCCAAAATTCAGCACTGGCACTGAAAAAAGGAATTACTGCACACAAAAAAAAAGAGAAAAAAATAAATTAATTGAATATTAAACCTGCCTTAGAGCAGGCTGTATGCTTCCCAGAAGCAGTAAGTGCTAACTGTTCTTTCATGGCTTTTGCACTGCAGTTGCAGTCATTTCATTCACACAGTTCTTTGGTTCCTGGTCTGGCCTCTGGAAGACAGATTCTGCTCTGCCACAGAGAAAGCCAGAGAACGGCCCAGCCAAATCATCAGCATCATGAAAGCAGACACAAATGTCCCACACTCAGTTTATCACACTCCTTCCTTTAATGCAGAATACCTGCATTAAGGTCGTAAGTGTTGGAATGCTTATTTGCTTTTCTAAATGATTGCTGAATACAACACAGACTAAATCAAAGACAAATGTGAAAGCAACAATATCAAGGAGATGACTTGTTTAAAACATGTTCTGTCTACTCAAAGGCAACAAATATGGTGTAACAGAAAAACTGTAGTAGGAAAAATGAAAGGGAAGGTCACAACGAAGAGGGAAAAAGGAAACATCCTGCAAATGGAAAACTCATTCCAGAATATATATATATATACATATATATATATACTGGCATGTGATGTATCTCTATATAAAAGAAGGATTTAAAAATCACAAGCTGAAATACATTTCCAGTACAGTAACCCATTTTAGCTATGAATGTTTATGATACCTACTGTCCTGTTGTTTACAGGATTCTACTCACCTATGCATTTTAAGCCATCAGGAGCTGTATAAAACCCTGGAGGACACTTGCAGAAGTAACTGCTAACTGTGTTTGAACACTCTCCTCCATCGCAGATTCCAGGAATGGTGCTGCATTCATCGATATCTTCAAGGCAAAAAGAGATGCAGGGGCAGGTTAGTAAATTAGTTCTTGCACAAAAATAGGTATTTTTTAATTAGTACTAATGATCAAATTCAATGTGGTCTGAGACACCTCCTAACTTACGTACTAGGGGCATAATCAGCAGTTTTGAATCAACATGTCTTGTTAGGTATCTTATAAACAGAAATGAAACACAACCTAAGAAAATACTGTACCTGTAAACTACAAAAAGCCAGAGTTTGTTTTACTGCTAAATAATGATGGATGAAAATCTTAAACTGCAGAGATTTACTACTTGTAAATAAATAACCCTCCAATATGAATTCTGCATACTAGAATTAAGAAACCTGTGTTGGGACCTATAATGACCATAGCAATCAGGAGCTAAACCATTATCTCCAGCAGCACAGCATCTCCTGGCACCACACTGAGGCACTGGCTCAATGCAAACTCAAAGGGAAGTGTAGCACCTATTGAACTGCCTGTCCTCCTTACTGCACTTAGTTTTTGTCCTCAAAACCTCCATATAAAAGCATCGAGCAGCTAGGCATTGTGTAACTAATGCAATCTGACAGGATTATAGCTCAGGGCAGGATGACTACAGGCGACAAAAACTACCTTGCCTGGCTTTCTCCACTAAGTCAATGTTCTAAGTTTCAACAGGTTTCCAGACAGTAACTGAAATATCTACTGCGTAAGTCAGGTAATGCCTGTAATTCCCCTTATATTTTGCCAGCAATTTTAACATAGAATTTCCATATCAGGAGTGCCTTCACTAATGAATCTCAATCCATAAACTAAATCATCATCATAGATACAATGCAGAAACATTTTCAAAATCTGCTGGAAAAGAACTAACAAATACCTTCTTACAACCGGTCATAGCTGCAAGCAGGAACCAAGGGAACTTGAAGGGTTTCTTCCACAGCTAGTTTGTTATCTACAGCTATGTGAATAACAACCTATGTCAGCCCCAATTGCTCCGTAATTACCACCAGTAGCCTGCCTGTGATGTGTAGTTACTTTCCCCTTGGTTTCCAGTGTCTGTCTTAACAATGCAGCTGTATCTAATTAGCACTGCTCTCATCTTCTAGGAACCTGGAGCCCAGCTGAGCTTAAAAACAGCTTGCTCTTTTCTATGGTACCTACAAGAAGAATCAGCAAAGCAGAGCAGAAAGGGAGGTTGTTCTCTAGAGCCATCAATGCCAACTGCCTGTCACAGCCATCTACAATTACCCAGTTGCTCTCCTGACAGGGAGCATCCAGCTAGAAATAATTGCATCACAGGACTCAACCCAACTTCTCCAGAGATCTACGAACAGATAGACACATGGCTGTAATAATGATTTCACCAACCACAAAAATTTCTGAGATGAAATACTGCAACACCACCCAACACACCAAGGCAAGGAGTGAATAATACCGTAGTCATTAAAAACCATTGGAGGAATTTAAATGTAACGCCTAAATTGGAATTTGGCCCCAACAGTTGGGGGAACACCCAAAGTCCCACAGGACCATTAATGATCATTTTAGCAAGAAGAAAGGATTTCTGTCCTACTTCTCCTGTGAAGACAGTAATACAAAACCTCAATAATATAAAAATTATCAATTCCTTTTCTCCTACGTAGAGCACAGGATGCTCCAATACCTTTGTGGTCCCTTGCCTTTGCAGGACAGCAGTGGAGGGACTTGAGTGGCACACAAACTTTGCAGACTGACCCATCCTAAGTGGTGCAGGGCCTTGGGCCCCCTGTGCACACATTCTTCCCCAGCATCTTGCTCTCTGTCCCCATGTGGGTCACATTCCTCGCTTGGGTGTGTGAGAGGGGTGTGACTTTTTGTTCAGTGCTACTTCGAGGGTGTTGCCAAAGCCTCAAGTCCGAGTGCCCTGGGAGCACTGCTAAGAGACTTCTGGCTTCTGCTCCAGGATTATACTCCACAGGAGTCTCAAAAGACTCAGTGACAAAAAAATGTGGAAATTGAATTTTAGTCGGAATAAAGCCCTTAATTAACAGAGAAAAATGTAGTCGTAAATGGATCAGATTCAAACATTTTCTGACTCAAATTCACCAATGTTTATCTTAAAGTCAGTGTTGCCACTGTTTATCTAGAGTCCAACCTTTTCAAAAGCAAAATCACCACTCTTTATTTTAGGGCTGAGCCTAACCCAAACAGTATTTCACAATTTATATTAGTGTTGACATTCATATAAGCAACATTGTCATTGTTAAGTATTTGAGTTTTATAAAGGTAAGTATACGTGATAAACTTGCAGATGTAAATGTCACCTCAGGAAAACTACTCTCCTCAGTCACTACAAAAAAGTATTTTCCTCAGCATTAATGCAACTGGAGGAGGAATGGTTCCAGGAAGCAGTGAAACAGTGTAACACTTAAAATACAGGATTCCACCAGCTACGCTAATGAAGAGAACCTCAGCCAACACACCTCATTTCCCATCCTGTTCTTTGTCTCACTGTATGAGATGATTACTATCATGATCTTACTTCAGTGGGGACCCTCTAAAAAAACAGTACTGTTAATTCAGCAGGTAGCTCCCAGTTCTAATAAATCAGTGACCAAGGACACACCACAGCTGCAAGAAGTCCTACTTGCTGGATAGGAAGTCAAACCAAGCACATGAGCAGATGTTATTTATTCTATATTAGAATTAATTACAGTCAATTACCAAAAAACTACCAACTTGTCTTACATTGAAGAATTCAACTTAAAACTCATAGATAATTTAAAACAGCAGATTGGATATTCTGTTGTTGCATGATCATGTGCTTAACTGTTGAATCACTAAACTATTTCATGCCACTGGTATAAAGATATTACCTTTAAATCTTTGAACTGTATTAATACTGACATAGCTTTAACTAAATTTTTAGCACATATGATATGGAGATGTACTGAAAGCAGTTCTCTGTCTGCTGAGGTTCAAAAATCTACAGGTATGAAACTGAAGATAGAAAAATTCATCCTATCTTTGCAGCCAAGAGATCACACCAAAGGGATTTCACAAATAGAGCAGGGAATTTGTGGCAGGATTTTGGAACATAGCAAGTTATACCAGATTCCTGGGCCCAGTCCTTCATCTGGTACCAAATGCAAGTTCTGAAGGTGGTGGTTGTTCTGGGGTTTGTTCTTTGTTTGGTTGCTGGTTTTTTGTTCTTTTGTTTGTTTATATGATTCAGCATTTGAAAAATACCATTGAAATAAATGTATATACAATGCAGCCTATGCAAGCCTACAGCTTTTAGTGTCTCATGTACTAATACTTAGCAAGGCACATGCCCCATCCTTATTCACCACGTTCTTGGTACTTCATCCACAGAAGGAAACACTTGCAATGTTTTTCTACCCTAAATGTAGGTTACATTCTGCCAAAATCATTGGCAGACAATATGTAAACCATGCTGTGTACAAACTCTTCTGAAATTTCTCTCCCTAACCTGCAATTAAATGATATAGTTTTGCTTGAAATGGGGACTTTTCTTTTGAAAGAATAAGTCATAATTCTTCCAAAATGATGGGAAAATTGTGAGTGCTTCTTTAAAGGCACCTGATGCAAGAAAGGGTGGTGAATGCACACCTCATTCTCACAGTCAAGTACCATTTGGATAATGAAAGTTGCCATCCCAAAATCACTAACCACTTCTGCAGCTTGTGTGCTCAAATTAATGTACTTTTTGCCTAATGACTGAATCACTTGCAAAAGTTTAAATATTATCTAGACTTCATAGTAAAGATGAATCAATAATGTGCAACTGACACATTTTAGTATTACCTTCCTTATGTATTCAGAATTCTTTAAGAAGCAAAGGAAACTTCTATGCCTGATTATTATATTAGAAAGAAAAAAATACTATCAAATCACAGTTAAAAATTAGCGAGACTCCATTATCACACACTGCAAATTTCCAAACTAATATCTAGCACTTGCTGCACTTCCAAATTAGGATGACCAAGAAGTAAAGATAGCACATTTGTCCTTCTGTAAGATCTGCAGCTGTAAGGGTGAGTTAGAGCACAGTCCTGCAGTCCTCACTTGGCAGTGTCAAACTTTCACTTATGTGAAACACAGTTTACCTGAGTAGGCAGGAATGTGTTGAACCTTCCAGTCATATGCAGTTTTTGGTTAAAAGATCCACAAAGAAACATGTGCTTCAAGTATTTCTAAAGCAACATATCAGTTAGAAAGTATTTTTAGTTTTAATGTCTAATGTTTTGATGCCTAATGTTAAGATGTACCTTTAAGTCTGTGAAATGCTACATGAATAAAAGGCTATAAAAGGTGCAGGGCCAATATTTAAGATTCTCTGGTTTAGGAGAAAGGACTATTATTTGCATTTGTTGTGAGTAATTCTATTTGCATATTCAAGGCAAAAGAGACTGGAAAGTTTGTTACAAACGGTTAAACAAAGGTGGTCCCCAAAAGAAGGTTCTCCTCCTTTTACTATCAGAAGAAAGTTCTAGAAGTTCTTACCATCACATTTTTGTGTCACTTCATTAAACTTGTGTCCAGCTGGGCACTTGCACTCAAAAGATCCAACAGTATTAATGCAATTTCCCCCTTGACAGATCCCAGGGATGGCTTGGCATTCATCCACATCTATCATATAAAAAAGGAAAAAACACCCATTTTTATTTCATTTCTCAAGAACAGCCATAATAATTTGTCTACACAGAAATTAAAGTAAATATGCCTAAACCCATTGTTCACCCATGATAGTATTATGACACTTGCTTGCAAAGACAGACACTAATTTTGTAATTACTCTATGCAAAGTATGATTAAGTACAGTACTCTAAGTATTTTCTGCAAGAAATCACATTGTTATTATTGTTACAGACATTAAACATCTAACTGCTATTGCTTTGTTTTTCCAAAACATCTGGGGAATGGTGTGCAGAGAACACAGCCTGCCAGAACTCAAGTCTCTTTAAAGTGCCTGAAGCTGGGCACCCCCTTGGAATATCTTGGCAATTCCATACAGTGCATAGGCCACCAGTGCAGAGGAGCAATGTGCAACATGCGTGGAGGACTTCATGGAGAGGCACAGGGAACTGCAGAGTCATTACTGATGGAGAGGATTAACTTGTCACTCCAGCAAGATCAGCACCTTAGACTGTGCCTAGAATTTGACTCAAGAAGTTTCATAGCCACAATTAACGTCTCAGGAGGAATTATTAATGACCTGCTTAGACATACTTTAATTTGGAGGGGTTTTCCCTCTTATTTTTCTCTCTTTGCTTTTATTTTTTCACTGAAGAAAATGAAACAACAAATATGATATCACAAAGTAGGTAGTAAGCTCAAGACAAACAATTTCAAGAGGCCCCAGTTTTCGGTCTTAGAGCTACTTTAGCACAACAACACGTGTGTAGCACTTAGCTGCAGAAGTGTTGCTACAGCTCAATAACAGCTACAGAACAGAGGCTAAAGGAGGAGGAGTGACATTGCAGTAGGAGACTTAGGAAGTCTGGCTCACAGTCCCCAGGGGCTGCCCTGTCTCTGCAGCTCAGGAGCTCTTTCAGGAGCACAGAGCACTCCACTCTCCAGCCCAAGTAAATGTCCATGCTTCCCCTATCTCCCCAGAAAAACCAGCTACTGCTGGTTAAACCCAGTTACTTGAGTTCTTGGGCTTCACACCAGGATGGGTTCCCAAGCAGGGACACAAGCTGAAGGAGATAATGCTTTCAAATCTCCCTGTATAAATCTCAGAGAGACAGCTGTAATGTATCTTGTAGTTTGAAAAGCATATTATGTCTGTACAAAAGGCCAAGAGGCAATTTTCCTG